>NW_019735561.1:132948-146922 GCF_002891405.2 Cryptotermes secundus | reverse complement strand
CGGCTGACAACTGAATATTCTGTTAGAACATGATCCCAAGTCCCCCGAAATTCCCTAATTTATGGTTTTATTTCGCTGATTCAGCCTTGACGACAAGGGGGTAGATAGCTCCTCCCTTGTGTTCTAATTTCCTAAAGTTAGGTTTTCATTGGGTCTTATCGGGATGTGGGCAGACCCCTTGCGTCTGATTGCTGTGTAAGCAATCTCTTCCGATTCTCCAGTGCCAGAGTGAGGCAACCTTCTGGTGCTGTGAGGACACAGCCTTGCTGAGCAAGCAGATTCCTAACCTACTTGCCATTACTGATGTTTACAAGTTGCGGCAATAACTGTGAAACACTGTTCGCTAGGCGCGAACATTTTTGGGCAGTGGCTTCTTCTACTATCTCAAATTTGGGGCATAACATGTTGTATATTTGGGTGTGCTCCATGTTCTGGATATATATTTCTGCTAATATTGCAGATGTTGGAGCTCCCATAGCTAAACCATCTGTTTGTTTGTAATATTTATTTTCGTACTGAAAATATAGTACTGATATATAGTTTAATCAGCAATCAGCAATCAGAATCTACATTCTATAGGCTAATATTATGAGTGTTGAGATGACATGATGAGGAGGCGTTCAGCGGCGAATCCACAGAAATTCAAATCAGGTCAATTGGCCAGTTTCGTTTGAGGCGTCTGTTGTCTTCTCTTGTCTATAGCGTCTTTAGAAGTGGATTTTTGTGAGTTATGATTTTGTTGTGATGTCTGTTGCTTTTTGCTGGATGACGTTTTGTACGGGAGATATACCGACATCGGTGTGGAGAGTTGCTTTGGAGACATACCATGGTGCGTCGACTATCATTCGTAGGATCTTAGATTGGCTTCTTTGGATTATTGCTGTGTTGGATTTGCTGGCGCAGCCCCATAGCTACAGGCCGTACGTCCAAATAGGAATGATTATAGTCTTGTAGATCAAGATTTTATTTTCGACTTATAGCTTTGATTTCCTGCCTATTAGCCAGTTTAGCTGTTTAATGGTTAGGTCTACTTGTTTTAGTTTCTTGACTATATGCTGCTTCCATGTTAGTTTGCTATCTATAGTCATACCTAGGTATTTTATTTCTGTTTTGCGTGGTATTTGTATATTGTTGGTATATATGTCAGGTGTCGGCTTTTTTGGTAGGGTGAAACTTATGTAGCAAGTCTTGTTTTCATTTATTCTGATGCGCCACTTCTCGAACCAATTTTGTAATGTGCTAAGGTGATGCTGAAGGTCTGTTGCTGCTCTGGGTCTTTGTTAACTGACAATATAGCTATGTCGTCGGCAAATGTTCCAAGAGTTATATTTGAGGAGGTAGGTAGATCAGCTGTAAATAAGGTGTATAAAGTTGGGCCAAGGACACTGCCCTGTGGCACGTCTGCTTTTATTGGTTGTGGTTCAGATTTTTCGTTTCCCACTCTTATTTGAAACTTCCGGTCACTTAGGTAGGATTTAAGAAGGTTAAAAATATGATGGTGGAAGGATTTTGTTGATCTTGTATAGCAGACCACTGTGCCACACCCTGTCGAAGGCCTGGCTGACGTCTAAGAACAGTGCTGTACAGTAGCTTCTGTCGTCTAAGGCTTTGTTGATGATGTTTGTTATTCGATGGATCTGCTGTATGGTAGAGTGGCCTTGACGAAATCCAAATTGGTTATGTGGAATCCACTCTTCTGGCCTCAAATCTTTGTTTAATCTTCTAAGTATAAGTTTTTCAAAAACTTTGGACGTCGCCGATATGATGCTGATTGGGCGGTATGAAGTGATTTCTGTTGGATCCTTTCCTGGTTTGGCAATCGTGATTATTTGTGAGATTTTAAAGTGTTTAGGCCAGTAGGACATTCTTATTATTCCATTAAAGATGTAGGTTAGTAGTACTATTCCTTTTTTTTGGTAGTTCCTTTAGCATTTTTTGTGTGACTTGGTCTAGTCCGGGTGTTTTTTTAAACCCAAAGAGTTGATCACTTCTTTAATTTCCTTCGGGGAGGTGATTGTTAGAGTTTGTTGTATTTCTGTGGGAGCTGCTAAGTTTTGTTTTATTTCCCGGTCACTTGCCTCATTATGCGGAGTAAATATATTGGCAAAATATTTTGCAAAGAGTTCAGATTTCTCTTTATTATTTCTTGCCCAGGGGCCTGCAGTTGGTGTTGTTTCTCATATTGGTGGCGAGGATTCTTTAGGTTTTTTATGTTTTAATGGGCTTCCATATTGAGTAATCGTACCTGCTGAGGTTTTGTATGTAATCCGTAAAGGATGCTTCTTTCAGTTCTTCTAGTTTCGCTTTCAGCTTATTGTTAACTGGTTGTATCTGGTTTTATCGGTTGGCGGCGTGGATTGAATAGCGGCATGTTTCATGACTTTTATTATTATTTCAATTACAAAATATAGGTCTTCGGAATTCTTCAGCGTTATTTTTAGATTTATATTGTTGGTGATTTCTCCTCTATATCTTTCCCAGTTGGTTTTATTGTTGTGTAATCTTGAAGTGTTATGTCTGGTTATCACTGAAGAACTTATGGTCATTATTATGGGAGTGTGATCTGATGAAAGTTCAAGATTAGGGACTGTGTCTGTATATGCTGCCGAAATTCCTTTTGTTACAAAAAAGTCTAGCAGGTCTGGTGTTTTTGCAGGGTCAGTTGGCCAGTACGTCGGAGTTCCACTTGAGATATATGAATAGTTATTGTCCTGCATAAGTTTTGCAAGTTCCCTTCCTTTCGTGGTCGTTAGTCTTGAGCCCCATATGACTTTTTGCTGTTATAGTCTCCTCCAGCTAAGAATCTCTGGCCTAATGTTCTAAAGAATTGCTCAAAGTGTTCTTATTTATGTTGTGCCTAGGGGGGCAAAACACCGCTGAAATAGTTAGTTCATAAGGGAATGCACTGACTTTTATAGAAGTGGATTGTAAGTGATTCTCCTTGTATTTTGGGAGTTGGTAATGATCGATTGTTTGCTTTATGAGAATAGCAGTGCCTCCGTGTGCGGTGCCATCTGGGTGATTAGTATGATACACTCTGTAGTTTGGAATTTTGATATAACTTTCGGCTGTGAAGTGCGTTTCGCTGATGAGCAGAATGTCTATGTGTTGTTCTTTAAGGAACAGAATCACTTCGTCTTTGTGCCCAATGAGACCATTCGCATTCCAGAGCGCTATTCTCAGAAACTTAGTTATTACTTCAGTTTGCTTATTAGCGTGGTTAGCATGTTAAGTACTAAGCTATTTTGCTGTATAAGTTCATGAAACATCTGTTTGAATTCTTCTAAAAATTTGCTTAGCGTTATGTTTTGGCTGTTGTCGTTCTGACCTCTGGTTACGTCTGCGTAGGATCTGTTTACTCTGGGAGGCAGGATTGGTAGTGTGTTGGGTAGGGGGGCAATAGGGTGAGGGTCTGGTGCTGTAGTGTAATTATCGTTTGGAATTTGCATTTTTTGGGTTGCATTTCTATTTTTAGTTAAGTTGTGGTAGTATTCACAGCCCTTGTAATTTGCGGGATGCGATCCTCCACAAAGGCCACATTTTGCCGGGGTGTCTTTACTCTTTTTGCAAGCTGTTGAATTGTGATGTCCACCACATTTGACACACAGGTAAGGCCTATTGCAATAGGTCTTAGAATGGCCGTACAACTGGCATCTTGTGCACTGGATTATGTGCTTGGATTTATTAGGCGGTTCGATTTCAATGATTTTGTTTTGGAGACTTCTTATTTTGTAGACTTCCTTGTTGTTGTTTGCTGGTTCTAAATCTACAAAGAATAAGTTGAGCGGTTCTTTAGTTTGACGATGCTTTGCATTGATTATGTTTCTGACCTTGTGGCCTAGTTCAGCTAATTCTTCCGTTATGTCCTTTAGTTCTACCGTATGGTGTAGGTGCTTTATGACTATTTTGTAGGCCCTTTCGTCTCTTGGTTGGTACGAATGGAATATGATGTTGTTTTCTCTCATAAAGTTTATCATCTTTCTGTATGTTTCTGGGGAGTTGCAGTTTATTTTGATTATGTTGTTTGCCATTGACCTGGTGCTGTAATTCTCTTCTTCTGTTACCACGGCTAAGTGATTTATCATCTGGGGATAATTTATGACGTCGTATACGAATATTGTTGGAGGCCTGGGAATCTTTTTTGTTGTGTTTGCGTTCTCTGTTTCTTCTTCATTTACTGTTTCATTTGGAAGTAGGTCATATCTGTTGTTTGTTGTTACTGTTGCTTCTGGAGGATTGTTGTTTTGGACGACTTTTTTGTTTTCCTTCGTTTGGTGCCTCTTACTTTTTGCCATGCTGTAGTGTTAGTAGTTTCAGTGATGTCCCCGTCTTGTTCATCATCAGTGGTGGGGGTTGTTCTGTGCAGTTGGTTTCATTGATTTGGTAATGACATTGGGTCGTCTATAGTCGGTTGGGAATTGCATGGGAGGTTGAATGTGTTAGGTAAGAAATGTTGGTTTTGCATGTGTATTGGAATTTGTGTTGGTGGAGTTACTTGACTAATGATTGTTGGTTGCCACTGGGTACTTACGGGTTGATACATTTGAAAGTTGTTGCATCCTGGTCCATTGCTGGCTGGTAGCATTTCTTGTCCGTATTTAGGTTTCTTCTGATTTGATTTGACTCTTACAAGTCGCCACTGAATATATTGTAATTGGTTGTATTGCTAATACGTTTTGATTTTCAATTGAGCACTGTAGTTAACTCTCTGTCTCACTCGGAACTTCAGATCGGTAACCTCTTAGCTCTCACAATACGTCCGTTCACTCGGAGCGCACGAACGAGAATCCAAATATATTGTCACGATTTATGTGTGTAACTATAGACGGGGTGAATGGATTTATTCACCACTTATACACATCACTCTGAATCACAAGTAATTACAGCGCTATCGCTAACCTCCACACTTCACAAATCACCACAGTACCCGCCAAGCCTTCTTTTCCAGCCTGTTGTGCCTCCATCAGTCGTCCCTTGGCAATGGCTTCTAACAGTGGAGGAACGCTTAAGTTCTATCTTCACAGTCACCTATAGATAACTCAACTGTCAACCATCAACTGGCAACTAAATGTGTCGTTCCAATTGTTTTACTTATAACCACTTTGCATGGATCTAGTAGAAAACACCGTTTCCAAGAGTAACTCTATTGTTGTGTTCGTAATCGTTGACACGGGACCTCCTTTACCGATCCGTTACCTAGAAACAAGTTGCATAACACATTTGTTTATCCTCCTATTGCATAACAAGGGTTCTACATTTTGATTGTCACGTTGTTTTATTTCGAAGTCTTTACCTAGTAATGTGTCTGTACGCCACAATATATACTGCGCTCTGTCGGGAACTGAAACAGAGATTGGATTTATAATATACGTAGCTTGGATTGGATAAGACTGCGATTAACGGAGAAGGAAAATTTGTGTCTGAAGTGGCAAGTTAGGAAGAAATTTCAAACTAGATAGCAGACATGCAACTCCATAAGTTTGCCATTGTTTGTATGTGGACAAATACTATTATTTTCGTAACCATATCTTTGTGAAATTAAGTTGAATCTGTCACGCTTAATTTTTATTTAAATAAATTATTATATATTTCCACTAATAAATTCGTAATTGCAGTTTGAATATGTTGGCTGATTTGTGTGCAACATCTGATGACGGCAGTTTATGGTCGAAACATGCAGTGCATAATAAAGAATACAAACGGAAATTTTATAAATATAATTTTCTTAATGCTAGTGGGGTGGGACTATCCCTTGTACTGTGGCCACTTCTGGCCTATTGTAGCCTGCCCCGGGTAATTATGATGATGGAGAATTTGGTGGAATTAAGATTGGCAGGGGAAACCGAAGTACTCGGAGAAAACCTGCCCCAGCGCCACCTTTTCTACCACAAATCCCACTTGACCAGACCCGGGATCGAACCCGGGCCGCCGCAATGGGAAGCCAGCGAATAACCGCTTGAGCTATGGCGCGGCCTTTTTTAAATGTAAGTTTGTATATTGGTTATTTCTATAACTCAAAAGTAAACACAAACATGGCGAAATCTAATAGAAAAAGATAGTGATATGAAAATATGCGTTGATGTATTATTTTCTGCCTTAGGGCTTCAAACTACTGCCAGATTGATATCAACGCATTTAGACAGAACTGTGAAGTCTTGGAGATTCTTGGTCGCCCTAAACGTTCCATTATATCACGCCTGACCTCTTCAGCCACTGCTGGGATTATAGGGACAAACCCCCTACTTCCCTCGCGAAGACCCACACACACCCATACACACGCTCGTGCGCACGCGCTAGTTCTTCTATGTTATACTGGGACGAGAAGTGATGGGGAAAATTTTAATGAAGAAAATTCGACGAAAGACCTTATAAATATTTTTAACGAAGTAGACGGTATCTTCCGATAATAGCAAAAACCTTAATGTCAATAATGATTTCAGCCCTAATGGAGGTGTTCATTTAGATGAATGGATTTAGTAGTGAGGAGGAAGATGTTTTAACAACCTAAATTACTTTTTATGCTAGAATCAGATTTCGCTTAGTGTGTAATTAAACCCTGTTTTATGTGTCACGCGTACATTTCTATTCATTTTATGATTTGTATGAACCCCCCAAAATAAATGTTTACTACAGAAATGTCGGTAGGAATTCATAATATCTTGTTTATTTACGTTCTGTTCAGGACGTCTGATTAGGCAGCTAGCGGTGCTAACACTAGTATCATTAGTGAACGGTAAATTAAAAACGACATGGAAGGAGGAGGGCTTAGCCTAATTGGAAGTACTGTCCCGGAATTTGCATGGAGAGGCACGAGAAAGCTGTCAGTATAAGAGATGTGAGGACCGGGATTCGAATCCTGCACCTCCAATCTTTCACTGAATTTGGCGAGCGATAAAGCAGTAGCAAACATGTGTAATTACTTCACGTATCAGCCTTATGCTGTGACATTCTGACGTGAATTTGTCACAGCGTTCCTCTTATCTACGCCGCATAGGCAATCTCTAGGTTTGGATATTTGCTTTTGTGTTATCTGACAGCGTGTTATCAACTGCACAGTTTATCAGATGCTGAATGGGAGTATGGCCGTGAATAATGAACTGGAAATTGAGTGGAATGAAAGGGCTTTAGCGAATTAATCCCAGCATTTTCCCAGGGGAGGAAGCAGGGTTAACTCAGTCGGTGTCATGATGGGCTACGGGTTGGGCGGCCGATTTCCGAGAGGACGAAAAGATTTTTCGTTTCTTCACAGTATCCAGACCATCTCTGGTTTCACCCAGTCTCCTATTCGATGGCTAATGGAGGCTCTGCCTTCAGGGATGAAGAGGCCGGGGCATGAAGCTGGCGGCTTACTTCCATCAGGTGTTGAAGTTAATAATGACAGAGCTATACTTCATGGAGTAATGTTTAAATTATGAAGCACAGGGACAACTTTACAATTACGTCTGGAGCAATTGAACGAGATAACCGACCCCAAGCAAGACAAGTTGAAGCTGGGAGCTCTCGAATAAGGAGCAGTACAATTAAGGTTTAATTATCAGTGACGTAAATGTTCCTGGATTAAGAACACATATCAAATTGTTAGCATTACTGAAACTTTGTGGCACTTCACATAAATGTATTGCAACGTCTAGTGATGACAACAGTATTGTCCTGTGTAACGTAGTATTATTTTTATTATTATTGGAGGGGGTGCGTTTCCCCATGCACCGCGACCAGTGGTCTATTGTAAGTCCCCCTGTGATATTCTACCAGTCTCTATACCCTACCGATATTGGTGCGTGCCATCAGTCCCGATTCAGCCAGCGAGTTCGTCCTCTACTGGCTCAGCGGTATCTAGATGCTTCCCCCATCTACCAGAGGCGTTAGAGACTGTTGTTAGGCGGGAAAAGTTCGTTATAATTTGGCTCAGAGGCCTCCTTGAGGCATGAGGTTCTTTTACGTGCCGTAAAGCTACGACACGGGACCCACGGCTTAAAGTCCCTCCCGGAGGACTTGTTCCCTGAATTTTTCCGCCCTTAAAAATTCCACGACCTCCGCTGGGTTTGAACCCGCGTACCTTGAGTCATGAGATGGGAACGTTACCCCTAGACTACGGAGACCGCTTGCGTAACGTATTACTATTGCTATTGTGAAGTTGAAATAATACAGCAGTGAACACTATAGACACTAAGTTGCAATTCAGGTACTTTGTACTTGTCTGGGTGGAGCCATCCGCGAAACTACGCAATGCCACAAGCCAGACCATTCAAGCGCCCACAAAACCGGACGGTGTTGAAACCCAGAAGACCACAACCTAAATTTTCACTGCACTGAAAATCTTTATCTCGTACGTTTGCTTTGCTGGATTTAAAACCTCAGTTAAGTAAACACAGCTTTAAGTACAGATTGTGGGATTCTGCCCAAAGGTTGGAAGTCGCAACCCCCGAAACTGTAGTACAGTTGCTGTTTAAATATATTAGAGGCATGTGGTTCGTGAAATATTTCAGTATAAGAATATCACCCAGTTTTTTTGTTGTCTATAGAAAATTTCTGTATTCCCTCTTACTGATTGTTTTTTAGACAAACTACTGAAGAATTAAGGAAAGATAACTAGAGAAAACTGCTTCATGGATTTCTGATCTTGGTGAAAAATGTGGGATTTGATGTCCTGACGGCGGTGGATAAGAAGAGTTCCATCTTCAGAGGTATAACGTCGTGTAGCACATTAAAATTTAACAGACTTTTCCGAGGAACACGCTGCCTACTTCTTTAGGATTGAAGAGTAATTTAAGAAGATAGAACTCTTCATAGAGCATGTTATTCCTTGCTTACGTGGTTTGCGGAATGTATGTAAACACGGACATTGAAACGAGAGGGATAGCTGGAAAGCCTGTTTAACGTTAAATGGACTGACAGTTACAACAAAGAATTCTGAGGGCCCTTCGTGTGAACTAACAATCTATAAGAGGCGCCAAAATTGTGCAGGTGTATCATTGTACGTATTTTCTTACTGATTTTGTGACTGCCTGTTGTTTTGCTATAAGAACAGACATAGCATGAACGACACTCAGGAACAGGCGACGAATAGGAGAATAGAATTGTAACATCACCCTCCGGTATTGTGATTGACCTCATAATCACCGCGAAGGATTTAGGCCTAAAGCATGAATAAATCTCCAAGCATGACGTCGGATAGATAATATTAGATTTTAGAGAAAAGAGAAATGCACACGACACTTTGGTTGAAGATCTCAAGAAATTGCTCATATGAGAGATTCGGGCGTATGCAAGAAGAAGAAGTGAACTGGGTTGAGCTTGCCAGATCTGACTGGCTTTTGTGAACACGATGATGACATTTCGAGTTCTGTAGTAGGGAGAAGTTTCTTGACAGGCTAGTACAGCTCAAGAAAGACCACGGTGTACTTGGTTCTCTTGTTTCTTTTCCCTTTGGCGATACAGCCCCAATTTGGGCCTTGGCCTACCTCTATGAAATTTTCCGTTTCACTTCGGTTTACTAGATNAGAATAGGTGTTTCCCTTTTCCTTCACCTGAGGACGGAAACAGATCCAGTTTCCGAAACGTCGTGTTTTTATTTGTTATCTTAAAAACCAGGACGATGGATAAAGTCCAGAAACCCAATATATCAGTGTGTTATACACCATCGTCAGAATCCTATAGTAACTACTAGATTTTAGACATTCTGTAGGACTCCTTGGGAGGGTGATCAGCTCGTCGCAAGGTATATACCTGTACACAAACACAGAAAAACACACACACAAGCATACACAGACACTAACATCCATACATCCATGCCCTGAGTAGGATTCGAACCTACGATTCCTGCTTCCGAGCGAGCGAAGACAGTACATGCCTTAGACCGCTCGGCTACCGTGACCGGCAGTGTATAAGAACAATATATAAGAATTCACTTCGTACCTCACAGGAAACAGATCCGAACCCACGATCCCGGCTTCCGAGCGAGCGAAGACAGTGCATGCCTTAGACTGCCCGGCTACCGTGACCGCAATGTATAAGAATAATATATAAGAATTCAGTTCGTACCTCACAGGAAACAGATCTGAACACACGATCCAGGCTTCCGAGCGAGCGAAGACAGTGCATGCCTTAGACCGCCCGGCTACCGTGACCGCAATGTATAAGAATTCAGTTCGTACCTCACAGGAAACAGATCTGAACACACCATCCCGGCTTCCGAGCGAGCGAAGACAGTGCATGCCTTAGACTGCTCGGCTACCGTGACCGACTCTCCTCTTGTTACACTTATCGAAATCCAACGCGCATCACCCTCCTTGAATTTCGAGAACTCTGTTACTGGTTTATATGCCCTACAAGGAGATAGGCACATAAAGTCACCCGTTAGGGGAGATTACGTTTATACATGCAGCTTTTGTGACAGTGCTCCAAATATATGCGAATGATAACCCTTTTGGTATTTCCCGTGATGTTTTCTTCCTGCATGAAATGCAGAGAGATAGATAGAGAGAGAGAGAGAGAGACGCGAATGCCAAAAACGTCCATTTGCAAAAGAATAAGAAGAAACGGAAGTCTCCCCCTCAATAGTTACAGACAAAGAATGCGCTCTTTCTCGTGTAATGCCTGTCCAAGTTAGATAGGGCGGTTCTGGGACGATAGCCCCACAAGACGGTCTCATCGGTCTATTAGCAGTTCTTTCACAGCCGGCCAAGAAAATAGTTCCAGCAGCAGGGTTGGGGGAGGAGAGATGATCCTGTGAGAATATTTGAGAAGTTATAGCAACTCCGTGCTTGTGGGTTGGAGACCAAGAGTGAACCAAGTGCTCAAAGTTCTGAGTAAAATGAAAACAAATTATTCAATAACTATGTAATTAGGAATACGAGGGAATGTAGGTGTAGCTCTACCGTTCTTGACCCAGGACTAGATGGAGGTGAGTGAGTCAGCTTCACGCCCCGGCTGCTTTACCTCCGATACCTATTGAACACGTCACTTGGTGGATAGCGAAACAGGTCTGGATGATATTGTCACGTGTGTGCCAAAAAAACAGGTTCTAGTTAGGATGATTGGATTTATTAGCACTTCGGTTTCAATCTCTTTTAATTACAAGTAATATAGCGCTATCGCTGATTTACAGAATTTTGAGTTCACCGTTGCACAGGCACTAGGATTTCCAGTCTTCTCTGGTCGTCTCCTGGCATCTGATCTCAACACAGAAACTAGTGCTTCAAGTCATTATGAAGTCATTTTGTTACTGTGTCTTCAATCACTCTGTACTCCTATGTCCTAATCTGTATTCAGTTAATCTTCACAATTCACTGAGGACACGCTCCATTCTCGTCAGCTGCTGAACCCTTCTGGACTCTCCTTAGCTGCAAGTGGACTTGTGTTACATAGCCGTGGCACGGCCAACGCAGAAACACAGTTTTATTATTACTGCGTAGCGCAGGCCGCACAGAAAACAATTCACGTGATCGCTATCTTGCAAGCCCATTGGCGAGCTGATTGTTATCTAGTAAAGAACTATAAATATTCGTTCTATTGTTGCGTGCAGGCATTACGTCCGATCAGCCTCCTGTCCACGACAGGAAAAATATTCGAAAAAACAATTTTGAAATTCCTCCATAAACATATTGAAGAAAGAGGCCTGATCAACGCAGGCCAGTTTGATTTTCGTGCACGTCACAGCACGACATTGCAATGTATGAGGCTGGTGGACCACGTGACCCTTAATTTCAACAATAAAATGTCTACGGCCGCAGTGTTCTTGGACATCGAAAAAGCCTTTGATACCACTTGGCACTCAGGATTGCTGTGTAAGTTATCAAAATTTGAATTCTCGAACAGTTTGACCAAACTTATTGGGTCCTTTCTTTCTAAACGTCAATTCAGGATCTCAGTTGAAGGCGAAATGTCAACGCCAAGGGAAATGCAAACAGGGATGCCACAAGGTTCTGTTCTTTCCCCTACCCTTTTCAACTTGTACATAAATGATGCCCCCCAAACTCATGGTGTCCATCTGGCCCTCTTTGCGGACGACACCTGTCTATATGCGACGGATCGCAAGGAGGGTTTTATTGTTAGAACATTCCAGCGCGGTCTCATCTCAATTGAGACCTGGCGTGAGTGCTGGAATATAAAAATGAATGAAGATAAGACTCGGGGGGTCTACTTCTCTCGTGGTCGTCGACCGCCTGAGTCTTGTCTTACTCTAAATGGACGCAATATTCCATTTGTAAATAATGCAAAATATCTAGGTGTAATCTTCGATAAGAGAGTTAGATGGAGATTGCATATTGCATATAGAAATAGATTGCATATAGAAATAGATTGCATATAGAAATGATCGAAGCCAGGGCCTTCAGAACATTCATTAGAATATACTCCCTATTCAAAAGTGAGCGATTGAGCGCTAACATTAAACTGACCCTCCACAAAGCTCTTATTAGATCTGTAATGACATATAATAGTCCCGCCTGGGAGTTTGCGGCAGACACCCATCTAGTGAAATTGCAGCGCCGTCAAAACAAGGTTCTCCGCACCATTGGCAATTTCCAAGGCTCACACCGGTCCGCGATTTGCACATGGCATTCAAAATCCCATACGTATATGATCACATAACAAAATTATGCAAGCAACAAGCAGAAATCATACAAAATCATGAAAATGAGAATGTTCGCAACATCGGACAAGGCGAAGCCCGACACAGAAAGTATAAGAGGCTTAAACTTGGCGGCGGTCAGGCATACGCCCGTTCAAGTGACTAGACTGCCGTGGTAGCGAATACTACTAGAAACAGGGCATAGTCTGCTGTACTGAGCCTGGACTGACAGAAGCCTTGTACATATAGTACATAGAAGTAGAAATTAAGTCTAGAATTAAATTGTAAATATATGTAAATACTGACAATGGACCGACTATGACTGACAAATGACAGACCCGACCTCTCGTCAGAGAGGGCGCCCCTAATAGACAGGACAGCAACTTCCACAAAGAAGAAAACATCTGGTCATGAGCCCCAGCTGGGGCTCGACACCAAGACAGACAGACTGACTGACCGTCAGTTGCAACATGATTTTGACTTTGACTTTGACTTTGACTCGTGCGGGCATCGTGGGGTGCTTGTCGAGCAATTACCTGACAATGCGTTGACATGTCACAACATGTAGAAGTGAAGAATTTCTTTCCCCTGTCTTGAATGGAACTCCAGATTTCCAGCTCGTAGTTTAGCTACTGCATGAAAAGAGATATTCCGGCTCTGTAATTTCTGAGTAGATACTTGAATTTAAGGAAGAGAACTGTGGAAGCATTGCATGTTGAGAAGTTTCCATAGCTTCACCTGATAAGATTACTGCAAATATATAAAAGACGTTGATATGGGTTGGATAAGTAGGATGCCCGGGGTAGACGTGGGTTGCATACACATGTCTGGTCGAGAATTCTCACAGGAAGAAGCCACAAGGGAAGTTTATGGGTAGATGGAAGGACACCATTAAATGGATCTTAGAGAGTTGATGTGTGGAGGTACTATATGGAACTATATCAGTTGCAGTCTACTGTGAAAAAGGTAAAAAAGTTTAGAATTCAAATGAGTAACGAATTTCTTGACCTGATAATTATCATCTTGGCGCATATAATCATGGCCTTGTGTGCGTCACAACATTCCTGGCCCCGAACACGTCAACATCCCTGCAAACAACATTAGCAGTTGATGTACATCTAGCAGAGGGACAACTTTTACACGAGGAACAGACATTGAACAATGATATAATAATAATAATAATAATAATAATAATAACAATAATAATAATATCAGTTCAATTCGTGTTTATTCATGTGCAAACTTAACAGCACAGTGGCAAATTACAAAGTTAGCACGAGTACATAGAAATACACAAAAATCAAAGAGCAAAATAAAAAATATGACAGTCTATACAATATCAATAAATTAGTAACAATTCCAAGAAAAGAAAAGAAAAAAATAAGTTAGCTTTAAAAGGAGAG
>NW_019735561.1:124554-132649 GCF_002891405.2 Cryptotermes secundus | reverse complement strand
TTGGCAGCATAGACGCACCGAGCAGAAGGACAGTGTTTATTAGAGGGACAAACACCAAAGAATGAGAAGTCCCTAAGATTGCTGGGAGGAACACGAAGGCTAACATTTTCCAAAAGAGAAGCGCAGGGTTTAAGAACACGAAAGACCTGAACAAGAAAAGTGCATCAATAATAATAATAATAATAATAATAATCATCTAGCAAAGTCCCTGCTCAAATATTAACATTTATATAAGGGTTGCGTTTCTGGCTTTCAGTTGAATTATATTTCTATAGTAAATATATCTGAGGAATGTTTTTACGATAGATAGTGGGTCCCCCCCCCCCTTCGATGCCTCAAATTTCGTAGTTCCCTCTCGCATATAGCGCACACTTATTATATCGGGCTAATAACAGGGCTTAGTTGCGTTCTACACGTAGCTTTTCCTCTCGAGCTTCTGTTCTTATTGAGAGAGTTGTATGAGCACAATGAGAGGCTGGCAGTGTTGGAACACAGCTTAGTTGGCCGAAAGGGTAGGTTCGCAAGTGGAAAGATTGCCGCAGCGGAAATTAAAAACATTCTTTCAAAACAAAACAGACTGTTATACTGAGTAAGCTAGGGTAATACAGCAACTTTTCTCAGACCTGAACGTCCGCAGGGAAGTGAAGTCATGGAGTAGATTGATGTAGCGGTTGCTGGTTTACTGGGTCCATTGATCGAGGTTCCTCTTAATCGCAGTTTCTCGATATAAAAGCAGGAATACTAATACCCTGAAAAGGGCACCGATCCCCTTGTTTCAAATTACTAATTACACACAGTTCGTGGGAGTCTTCTCTTTTAATGCGACGCTGTGTAACCCCTTAAGTTTAGGCAACGACTTTGTTCTAAATATGCAGATAATGTTAAAATGCTACTATCTGTTAAGAGGACAACGAATAGAGACGCTGTTAATAGTAATACTGTAAATCTGATTATTGCCTGATATATTTGCATTACTTATAATGTGCTAGTCTCAAAATTAAGTAAATATATTTATAAAATGTGTGGTCTTTGATACTGCATAATGAAGAGCTTCATAACTTGTACGATTCTCCAAGTATAATTAGAATGATCAAACTAAAGAGGGTGAAGTGAGCAGAGCATGTAGCACGAATGGGGAGAAGAGGAATGCATATGGGATACCGGTGGAAAGTAAGAAGGAAAGGGACTACTGGGAAGAACAAGGCGTAGGTATGTGGACAATATTGTAACGTGTTTCGCGTTACCGAAGACGCCGTAGAGATGGTTAATTGGTTTATTTAACAATCTACAAATAACGGCTACAATTACTTATCTCACAGTTGCGGGGTTTCACACTTTATAACCCTAATCGCATTAATCTGTTAACACTGTTGCGGGGTTTCACGACTTATAACCCTATGCGCAAATCAGTTCACTCTGTCTTCAGTAGTCTACACGTTTACCGTAGGGGAGCTTTGTATCACTGTATCACACGCTCCCAATTACACAATCGCACACACGTCCGGATCTTCTTACCGCGACGGCTGCTATACTCCAACTATAGTCCGCTGACTGGAGAACTGTTGATAACACGCTCTCGTAAGCTTGCTCGGAACTATCTTCGGGATGGCCACGTTATAACTCGGCGGCTGTACAACTGAAGTCGCCGACTGCTACAGTAGAACTCGCTGGTAGCCACATTAGAACTCACTGGTACCAGCTGTGCAGCTTACTTATATAGCTGCAGTGCTTGCCGGTTGCGTAATGAGTGCCACGTCACAGTAGGAAGTTGATTACGGGTACGTAGCGTTGCGCGTTACGTCACCGCGTTGACTTGCGTTGCCTAGCGACCAGGTTGCGGGGGCTCGGCTATCTTCGGCTCCGCTCGGCTCTCTTCGGCTCCGCTCGTGACGTCACCGCGCATAGCTGCCAGGATGCGGGGTGATTACTCGCCTATTACGCGAGCGTTACGTTACCGCTGAGGGGTGGGAGGGGAGCGCTGACTCACCCACCGCGTCACTGCTGGTGTGTGGGGGGGGCTCGGCTTTGCGCAACATGTCACAATATTAAAATGTGTCTTAGAGAGACAGGATGGGGTGGTATGGATTGGATTGATCTGGCTCAGGATAGAGACCAGTGGATGGCTCTTGTGAACACGATAATGAACCTTCAGGTTCCATGAAATGTTGGGAGATCCTTGAGTAGCTGCAGAATTGGCGGGTCCTCAAGAAGGGTACAGCTCCATGAGTATGTAAGTAAGTTGTCTTTGAAGAAATAAACCAAAAACTGTACTTCTTGTGTGTTAAATGAATAAGGAGAGGAGCTTGGATTTACAACGTTCAGGAAGGAGGTTTCTGTCTTGAAGCTCATCACTTCGCCTGCTGTGGTAGTGAAACTATGTACCAAACCGATCTGAATGCATTACATGCCATTGCACGTACATATGTATGTATATATGCAAATTGGAACAAACCACCCCACTCTGATTGCATATGTCGTCTCTTATGTCGTAATCTCCATTTCTTGCTGCTTTCGAATTCTGTATTCCGAGAACATTTGTCGTCGTTGTTTGTTATACACCAAGTTTCCATCCTCTTCTAGGGCTGTCACATGCGAGTATTCTCTCCTTCCCGAAAAATTATAGTTCCATATTTTAATTAGTCACCATGTTTCTTTCATTCCCTTTTTTGTTTTTTGTTTACTATCTCTGTTTCAATTATAGAATTTTATAGCTTCCAATGAAAGCGGGATTGACATGTTGTTGAAGAATGCCCTCTTTTTGGATGTGGCGCTGTATAGATATTGTGTAAAGCGACGTTTCGGAGGAAAGTATCGCCTCCATATTCATGGTATAGAAATCCGCGAGAGAGGAACCAGCGTGAGCAGGTGGCTGCACACTACCCGAATACCCTGAAATTTAAGGCGATTTTTCCTCCGAAACGTCGGTTTACAATATATCTACAGGGTGCCACATCCCAGAAAACGACGTTCTTCATATTCACAGTCGTGAAAACCTCAAATCTTACAAGAAGAGGTTAGTTGAGAACGGTTTTGGGATATTAGTCTTCTGTTAGTGGGATTTAAGGAAACACGAATTATTGTAGAATAATAGATCTTCTGATAAAAAGTTGAATTATGGGCCTGAATACGAAGTAGGAGAGATAGAATCTACCCAGTAGCCTTTTATTCTTCTTTATCTTATTCTTCTTCCTGTAATTTTAGGTATTTTTATTCTTTTGTGTCCTCGCGGATTAAGCCCCCTAGCCTCGTCGGACACAGATGTGGAATAAATTCTGAGGAGATGAATGTTTCACAGATTTAGCACAACTCCTTTGAAGGTAGGAGGGTTTAGCCCCTTGTAACGTCTACTGTCCGTGGAAAGATAGAATGTGTACATGACACCGCAGAAAACTATAGGCATATGTCGATTCCCCTAGTTAGAAAAATGTCTGGGAATCAAAGAGCGGCATGAAAAAATGCTGTAATTATTCTGTTAACATATACAAATTAATCTAAAGTGTGTGAAGTAACACTCTCTGTCACAGAAACACATAATCTGTTATATCCCTGGAAATAACTATTTTCTTTCGTATAATTATTTGGATTTCTCTCTGCCTTAAAATTTCTATGTCCGTAGTAATGCTATTAATTTGTAATGTTTTGTATTTTTATTAAATTCGGTACTTACATTAAATAATACATCAGATGTGATGAATTTAATTACAACTTTATCACTACTCAACATATATCCCTGCTATTTCTAACAAGTAGCATGTACTAATATAAATTATGAACCAAAACAAATCACCCACATAAAAGACACAACATATCAGAATTGTCCTATTGTAGATGTGGAAACCCAGAACAAAGTTCAGAAATTCTACGTATTATGCCCATGGTTACATTTTCAGAGCTCATAACATGGTGACAATAATTATATCTAGTGTGAACATCACTCTTTAGAGATTAAATGGAAATAATTGAAGAAGGGAAGTGTGTGGGGTATTTATATCAGAGACACGATTTAAATTTAGAGCGGTGGGATTGGTTTCTGCAGGAAACATATACCAAAACTTATAAGAGCGAGATTTAAATATAATATAATATTTGCACCTCGGTTTTACATTTTAGCGTCAGTGTGGTTCTATATAACACAAGTATAAAATTTATTTATTTACCCCTATGTATTTATGGTTTAGTTATAGAAAGCCAGAGGAAAAGAGACCACTGGGAAGACCAAGGCGTAGGTGGGTGGAAAGATAGGATGGGATGGATTGGACTGATCTGGCTCAGGATAGGGACCAGTGGAGAACTATTGTGAACTAATGAACCTTCGGGTACCATAAAATGCTTGGAAATTATTGAGTAGATGCAGATTTGGCGGCTCCTCCACAAGTGCTCAGTTCCATGAGTAAGTAAGTAAGTAATTTATGGTTTATTTATAGAAGTTTCAATAGCTCAGATTTTATAGCTTTAATGCAAAGACAAGCTACAATAGTTAACTTTCCTTATCATACTTTTTTTACCTCAGTGGAGTATAATTATTCCTGAGAAACTAATAGCCGCTTAGCGAGTCAAAAATTTCAGATATTTTTTAAAATCTGAGAGTCCATCGCCGTATTTACAAGGACCCTCCACTGAACCCTATTCTGATCCATAGGAAACCAGTCCACAACCTCATACACTACTTATGTAAGTTTTGAGGTTTTCACGGCGATGACTATGAAGAAAGTCGTCTTCTGGGTTTTGGCGCCGTGTATTCTTCGTTTTGGCCGACGTTTCGGAGGATCGTATCGCCTCCATCTTCAGAGCAGGTGAATGGCTTGGAATGCAGAGAGCGTAGCTATTGCTCTCTGCATTCCAAGCCATTCACCTGCTCTGAAGATGGAGGCGATACGATCCTCCGAAACGTCGGCCAAAACGAAGAATACACGGCGCCAAAACCCAGAAGACGACTTTCCTCATACACTACTTATTTACGATCCAGTTTAATATAACCCCATTTTTAAGTTAATGTTCTGCAAACAGTCTCATACTCTCAGCTTCGCAGACGAAAAGAAAATAGACTTTTCCTTTCCCACACGGGCAACATATGAAATGTCTATGTCGTGTCCCCTGAGGCGACCACCCCCAAATAATATTTGATTGATCGTACGAATTATAAACGTTTTCATTACGTAGTTCCTTCCACTTTTTATTTTACAAATTTAATTTTGTCTTAAAATATCCGCGGTTGTAAGTATTATTTCTTACTGTCGTCTCAAATATTAGAATCAAACTCCGTGGCCTGTATTCCGCAAGTGAACTATACCGACCGAGCGANCGAAGGACCGCCGCTTGTCGGCGAAGTTAGTGCCAACTTTAGCGGGTAGAGGGTGTCGCGTGGTCAGCGCAATGAATCCCCACGGCCGTTGATTTCTGTTTTCTAGACCGGAGCTTCTATTTCCTTGAAATAACTCCTCAGTTATCCTCACGAGGTTGAATGGACCCCTTTCCAGACCCACTACTTCTCATAAAATCTGGTATTGCAGGGAATCGAATCCGGGACATCTGGATATGTAGCTAGGAACTCTGACCCCTAGACCACAGAGCGGTCGAAATATTAGAATTCTCTCACATTATCTAAAGGTATTTTAACTCTCCTCTTGCAATATTGTCGTCACGTCTTACTGAACAGACAACTGACAAGTAAGAGGCAGCGCCATATTTCAAGCGATCAGTCGCCGACCTTCTACCTCAGCCGTCAGGGTTCATGCCCAGTTCAGTTCATGTAGGATTTCTGAGGGACAGAGTGGCAGTGGGGCAGGTTTCCTCCGAGTACTTTTGTTACACGTGCAAATTTTTATTCCACCAACTACTCCATACTCATTAATCGTCCTGTCATCGACGACACAGAGTACTGATACAAGAAAGCGTCGTTAAACAGGAGACAAAAAACAAAGGGGAAGCCTGGCAAATACAGATGAAGATTTATCTCTGGCAGAACCAGTTTGAAATGACAAGATTTACACCCTGTTATGTGTTTTGGCACAGTATCCCTTTATGGAAGTCCACTGGAGTCTTTAAAATGATTAATTCTTCGTCCAAAAGAACAGAAGAATCGTGTTCCTCATCACTTGTTTCCTAGATCGATTAGGAGCTGTAATGGACCTTGTGGGGCTTAATGTGACTCCCCTCGTCGCTTCCACAATCTCTCACCAGCAGGCTCGTCTCTTCACACAAGCTCGGCAATGTATTTCAGCCTGTTTTATGGAATGCAAGCGAACTGCCGGGCTGGTGGTGTCTCATGTAAGCAGACTTTGTTGAATGTCACGTGACGAGATATGAGTAGATGTGTTGTTCAACGACGTTCTCTCAGCTGATTTATGAGCAAGTTGGCTTAATATGTAATGTTTCTAACTTGTATTTGGGAGGTGCCATTTTCGAATTTCGGCTAGTACACAAACATGCCTGACAAACATTTCATAGTTTTACTCAAGAGCTCCGGGGAAATGAAGGTATAACAGCTCAAATTAGGCCACGACCACTGCCATCAACATTATTTCCGTCTCGTTGCATTTTTTACTGTTACAGAATCCAGTTTTATAATACATTTCGTATCTTGATATTGCATTCGGAATTCGCCACCACAAAATTAGGTACATGTTCCATACTTAGTTTTAGAATTTCTTCACAGATGGAGCCATAAATGAACCGTTTAGATTTCTGTTGAAATTGTTTTAACACGTCAGTTTAAATATATCTACGGCGAATATATTGTGTTCCGTAATAGGAAATATGTCTTAAAATTGGGTAGACATTCCTTGTAGCGTCAACTAATGGAAGGGTCTTCAACTAAAATATAAATAAGCAAAATAAATAAATTTCTGAGTTATGTAAATTACATAACGTCGATAACAAGGACAGTCCTAATGGAAGATTGGGGTGTGGAAATAAAAAGTCGTGATCAACTTTAAGGTACTAACGGAGAATAAGTACGGAAGATTAAAGAAAAGCAACAGTGAACATGACGGTTGTCCGATCCAAGAATTGAAATCTGAATCTAGCGCTTATGAAGTGGGTGTGGGCCCCCAACTACTCAACTGCAACACTGTTGATTATAATTTTCATTTCGTGCATCCTGTGTGTTACAATATACAGCCTCTTTATTATACCCGTCACAACACAACTAATATCAAGATCAGACCATTTTCGGCCCTGCTACATGTTTCGGCTATTGATAGCCATCATCAGGCAAACACATGATTTACACACGTATACACACCACTGAACCGCAGCACCAACAAAATTGCACTCAATATTATTAAAATATATAAAAACACTTGACGTAAAAAATACAAAAATCAAATTATATAAAAAAAAATTTGATATAAAATAAGAATAAAATTCTTTTGGTGTTTTATATCAACGTGTCAGTCGTTGGTTTGTGATTTGTTTTTTGTTTCGTTCGCACGGACAAGTCTGAATATTCATACTTATGCGTATATAAAATTGTGTATGAGGCTCGTAATGTAGATGTAGTAACGTAAATTATAATCTGAAAATGATATGAAAGTAATATCACTAAAAGTCAAATTCAGAGAACACATACGAGACACAAAAAATAACGGACAAAGCTCCAGATTTGGTCAACATATATTGGACACCACACATGAATATAGTACGATAGACAAAATATTAGAAGTTCTATATATCGACAAGAAAGGCCGAAACTTGGATACATATGAAAGATTTCACATCTATGAAATCAGCAAACTAAATTTACAACTAAATAATAATTTTACTGAAATATTTAACCACATATATATATATGATGTAATAATTGATACTTAGAAAACATAATACACAGTTATACCCCCTCCCCCCTACCACCACTTCCGTATACACCTTATCTCTACCTCCTCCTTCCCTCCCTTACATTGACCTTAATCTTACATCACCAAATCAGTCGTTCTTTACATTCCCTACAGTACGGACAATGCTTTGTGAGATGAGGCACTGACTAATATTATAATTTACTTTACTACATCTACATTACGAGCCTCATACACAATTTTATATACGCATAAGTATGAATATTCCAACTTGTCCGTGGGGACGAAACAAAAAACAAATC
>NW_019735561.1:83033-124373 GCF_002891405.2 Cryptotermes secundus | reverse complement strand
TCAACTGCTCTGAAGATGGAGGCGCTACGTTCCTCCGAAACGTCGGCCAAAACGAAGAATACACGGTGCCTAAACCCAGAAGACAACTTTCTTCATTGTCATCGCCGTGAAAACCTCAAAACTTACAAGTTTTGTATTGTTGATTATCACGATTTAGGGATGCGTGACTTATAAAAAGGAGTTTGGATTTATTGACACTTTATACACATCACTAGGAACCACAGGCAGTTACAGCGCTGTCGCTGTTCTACACACGTTGCTGTTCCCCTATACACACGCACTGGGTTTTCAGTCTTCACTATTCGTATCCTGGAAACGGATTTATAACAGTCTCACCGTAACTTCAAATCACATATTAAGTCTTCTTTTCACAGCCTAACTCATTTCTTGCCATTATTCTGCAACTGCCTACTCAATATTTGTGGACAGACCGACAGTTTCTTGACCTCCGCATTTCCTGGAGTTGAGTGGTCGGCTTCACGCCCAGACCGCTTTACCCCGCTGGGTACCCCGGTACCCATTGGATTGGAGGCTGGGTGAGCCCAAAAGTCAGTCTGGACGACGCGGAGAAGAGAAAATCCTTGACCTTGCAGAGGACGCTCTCCGAGCCCTCGGTCTTCCAGCCCGTTGCTAGTAGCTGTACTCACTGTGCTAGTGTGCTTTCCAGGAAACAAATTAGAAGAATATTTAATAAGAATAAACGCTGTGTTGTCCAGTGTAATTTGCAGGTAGTTTTAGGGACGTATAATATTAAAGTTCAAAAATCTGCAAAGAATAAACACCCTTAAACATAGACAAACTCTCTAGTAACAGAAACCAAGTATTCACCACCACTTATAGAACATCTATCGTTAGGCATGATCCCAAGACAGTTACGTCCACCTTTCAATCATACAACAGATTTCCTTAATACCCTTCCTAGTGGCAGGTGTTTACTTCCATCCTCTAAATTTCACAAGTGGTTGTCTTGCAAGCGGTCCCCCCACCAACATTTTATTTACATCTGTGACCAAGAAAGTTGGCTTAGCGGCAACTTTCTAGACATACTCGTATTAAGTAAGTGCTCGTTTCGAAACTCCACCGGAATGCCGGCTGAGTTTTCTCGTAGTTTTCTTCACTTCCTCCAGTGAAATTCCTCTATACCTCTATAATACCGCGATCAGACCAGGATTACTTCCTTCCAAATCCTTTCCAATGCATTATTGAATATTCAGCCGACTGCTCGAAGCCGCTTAGTCTCACAGCTACGTGAACTAAGCAACTCATTCGTTAATTCTCTCTCTGTCCGAGCTCTATGGTCAGGTAATTGCAACTAAACTAATAATACTGCAACGGATTTGATCAACTCGTTACCTGGCAACAGCTCTGTAAACACGGTCCAACTCGTAACAATAAAGAAGGCTGTGTTTTCTGCAGGACCGACCGACGCGCCAATAGACTGGCTGGATAGCGATCACGTGATACGTGTTTACTGCAGGTCCATGTCCGTTCCGCGCCTATATAAGTAAGAGTGACAGGATTCGTTCAAGGCAATTACTAGTGAGTAGTAGCGACAGAAGCACGCAAACAAGCAATAAAACATTAAGCTCCAGGAGTACAGAAGAGTACAAGAAGTACAAGAAGCCTGTGAAGTTTTAACGTGTGATTTGAAGACTTTATGTGTGCGGTAGTACAGTGATATTAGGAATGTGTAATATAAATTCGTTACCAGGAAACGGATAGTGAAGACTGGTGGAAATAGACCGAGAAGATTAGTGTGGAGTGATTGTAGATTGTGTAATTCAGCAAGAGTGTAATAATTAATTGTAGTTACGACTTGTAGGTGGTTAATAAATCCAATTACCAATCCGAACCACGTCTTTAGTCACTGTGTCATGTGACAATATTATGTGAATATGAATTACCCAGTAACAGTTTTCCCCTTAGGTCCAGATATTTTTCTGAATACTTTGTTTGAAAATTATTAATTGACGATGATCTGGTTATCAATTTCTCTACGAAATTAGATATTGCTGTCTGAGTACTGTGGAGAATATTTTCATGTGCTGAGGAGTAATCTATTTATAGCGTTCATGAAATTTGCTGTATTACTTCTTGACGTTATTACAGCTTTCCTATTTCTGAGGGCTCCTTGACTTCTTGGAGCGACGAGTAACAGCAAAAGAAGATTTGCCTTTAATTTAACGATATTATCTTCCGTTCCTTTTATACCTTATTTTCTTTATCTTTTTTCCCCCCTGTCCTTTCTTACGTTATTCTGGTTCTTTGAATCGAATGCAATTGGAGTTCATCGCAGAATTTTATCAGTGACACCTAGCACTCAAAAATATAATATATTCTTTATCAATCCTACAATTGAGACTGTTATTTTGTTTTAAAAAATATTTAGGATATGTAATGATGAACAAAGTTGTATTCTCTTCCTTCCTGTCTTCTTAAATCAGCCTTTTCTTCACTCTTCGGTTATACCTCAATCTCGTTCGTTGTGTTTTCTCAATATTTTAAAATTATTATCTTCCATTTCAGTTTCTTTTTCTGTATCCGCCCTTCTTTGTGTGTCTGTTGCCGTGACGTCTTAGTGAAGAGTTTTTGTAATGAAGCAAATTAGACACGCAGGACATTTTAATGTCGAACACGTTTCTTCCTTTTTCACAACAGTGAGACGTTTCTCGATTAAACTTATTCGTACACCTTATACGCAGTTCCGTAATTGAGTAACTAATTTAGTCATGTGACAGAATATTCTGAGACGCTGAAAGAAGGAAAATAAATCAGCATTTTCGCATGGGTGAGGGATATTTCATACTACATGGCAACACGAAGTTATTAACCAGCTTGTTTTCCGTCGAAGGAAATATCTAGCAAACTTCAAAATGTGGAAAATTTAAATGACATTTAAACAAATTTGACTGAGTTAAGTTTCCTTACCTTCTAAATATACAATATATTTTCTTCTTTAAGTCCTCTCCAGTGACATTTTATATTCGTGGCGCGTGACTTCTTTATATAATATTCCTAAATTTTACTCCTTTCAACAAATGCTGCTTCTTGCAACACTCAAGAGGGCACCGAGAAAGTTTTAAATTTTCTGCAATTAAGACTCAAGTTGCTTCATATACAGTCTTGTTTTGTAGTCTTGCCCGGTACTGACATAGTGCACAGTGGTCATGTATTTTTCGATAAGAGAAAGCAAGGATCGAAGCTTCGTGTGTGCTACTCCTAGTTAAGTCCTTGAGATGCATTTCCTCACTCTCCTCACCATTGTACTTTCATTGGGAGAGAAACAGTTCCTGTTGGTACGCAATGCCATGTTGTGATGAAAATAATGTCACGTGTAGGGTGGTACGCGTGATGAGATTGACGGGTTCTAGTTTGGATGATTGACTTTATTGGCACTTTGGTTACAGTCTCTCTTAATTACAGTCAATACAGCGCTATCGTTGATTTACACACTTTTCAGTTCACCGTTGCACACGCACTAGGATTCTCCATCTTCATTGGCCTTTTCCTGAAAACGGATCTCAAAGCAGGAACTATAACAGTCTCACTGGATTACACACTCTAAGTATTACGTATGAATGAAGACTTTTAATCACACACATAGTCTTCACACGACGAACTTTCCGTGGTTATCTTTCACCGAGATCTAAGAATTCAGAACTCTGTCACTGTCACTTAAAAACTGAAACTTGTTATGTCTGTAACTGTCGTTGTATAACCTCACCGACCACGTAGAAAACACAGCTTCCGTTGTTGAGACGTGTTTACAGAACCATTGCATAGCAACGGTCGCGACAAGGATCCCATAGAAAGCCAGTTACGTGATAGCTACCTCGCTAGACCATTGGCGCAACGAGATGTAAACACTCGTCCTATTGTTCAGCCCGCTTACGCGAAGTGTTTATCGCGCCGTTGCCTAGCTATACACCTTACAAAAAAACATCCGAACGAAGCAAAACAAAATACTATATTCTCAATGAACACTATGTCACATGGAACTAGTTGACTGGTTATTTCATTAGTTATTTATTCTTGTTATTACCTTCTAATTAGATAAATTAGCTGTGACATAATTCGATATAGTTCACCGCTGTACATTTGTGAGTTTATGTTACTATATTTATCAGACTGAATGTTTACTGATGAAATTGTTATTTGAAAAGGATTAACATAAGCTTTGGCCGCCATGTCGTGATAACATTTCGGTCTAGATTTTTTGACGCTCTTAAAGATATTATGTCTATCCTCATTGCTAAAAGTGAAAAATTTTGGTTTCCTGGCCCTCATTACATTTCCGGTGTTCGCTGGATGCGATTGACATAGAATGTGAATATATTCAGATTTTAATCCATAATTCAAAGTGTTGAGGAAATGCTTCGTGGAAGAGTATAAGAAGTAGTTAATAGCGCAACACTTGGCAGACGTTTAGAAATTCACGTCCCCGTTGAGAGTTCACTGCAGTTTCTTCTCAGTACAGAGTGACATGAATCGAGCTAGAAGCGACGCTAATGTGAGTTGTGTCTCCATCCAGGTGCGTTTTAGGCAACTGCAGAAACTCCAAGGTCCAGAGCTATTCATGAAAAGTTTCCAGTTAATTGCCTAGTCAAGTAACTTCCAGTTTTCATACAGCCTGGAGGCTCACTGTCTCGTCCATTTCTTCACAAGGGGCCGCTATTATATCCTGTCCCAATAGGGATATGATCCGGTGTCCACCTTTACACCTGATTTCTGTACGGCCTATGTTAGCACAGTCCTCACATCCTCGACTGTGTGTCAAAGCTGGCCTCGTCCCTTCAGGGGATTTCGCTGAAATGGCGTCCGGAATTCTCGTCATCTCCCGCTGTACCCGTTATTTCATCTTTCTTGGTTTGGTAAACCTAATATTAAGCAAGGAGTACAAACAGAGATTATTTTCTTAGTGCAGTTTTCTAGGTCATCTTGTGGCTTCCGCTTCTTTGGTGTACACGCTCTTCTAGACGTTTGTTCTCCGATGTAGACAGTCTGTGTTCCTGAATTAGTGTGAGAGATCAAATAAAAGGGAGAGTCAGTAAATAAGTCACAAATTGAAATAAAACGTAAAATATGTGATATTCGAACCTGGAGAAAATATTTATTTCTCGACATATCCTCCACCCACATTGATATCCTTAGCTCTTTACCAGTGCCTCGAGACCTGAAGCAGAGAAATATTTTGGCTGTTGCCTCAGCCACTTCCTCATCTGGTCAGGTATCATCTGTGATTTTCGAACGTCATTGAGAGAATTTCTCGAGCCGGTTGTGAACCGCTTTACGCAATAAATACCTCCTACGGTAAACAAGAAAGAGTTCTTTATGAATATTCTTGGCATTGAGTTCTTTTGCTCACAAAAACGAACAGAACTACGCTGCGTTTCGGTATTATATTCCTCGAACACTGTCTCCATTCTGACTACTGAAACCTCAACATGTGTATGCCCGTCACCTACGTGGACTGTCATGAAGCTAGACTGTGGTGTTGCTGCCTAATGATACATATAGAAAACCAATCACGTTCTTTGCAGTTGTTTTATTTCCATTTGTGACCTATTTACTGACTCTTCCTCGTAGTATGAAACAACATTATATAAGTAACATTTTTATTAATAATCAGATATTTATATAGGACGCTAAGGATGAAACGTTCTGAAATTAGTTTTAGTAGATACATGCTGAAACTGTTGAGTGACAGGCTTGAAATATTGATTTGTTAGTTGTAATGCTCGGTCTTTGATGCATTTCCCAACTATATTTTAGCTAAAGCTAATACTGTATGATTTAGCCATGCGTTCTGGTAGGAGACATACCATTACCACTAATTTTCCCTGAATTTATATGAAGGCCAGTCCCCCTCCAGGTAACTTAGATAGCAGTCCATCTTGTGGTCCAATTCTGGCTTTCGGTACTCACCTAACTATCCGGACTTGTCTATTTGCATTGGCTTCTTTCAATTCTATCTGCTTCTCTTTCTCTCAGTATTCTTCTATCTGATGTTGGTTCTCTCTTTTCTCTCTTGTCTGGAGTCTCTCTCTCCCTCTCTCTCTCTACAGTAGTTTATCTGAAATTACCTCCCTGATGTCTGTGTATCTCTACACTCGCCTATCTGAAATATATGCCTCTCTCGCAGCACCTACTTGTCTGAATTCCGTCTGTCTTTCCCTCTGTACTCGCCTATCTGAAGTGAGTTTATTTCTCTGTCCTCGCATGTCTGGAGCCTCTGTGTGTACCTGTCTGTGCTCGTCTATCTGAAGTCTTTCACTCTTTCGCTTTCTCTGTCCTCGAATATCTGAAGTATCTGTGTGTACCTGTCCTTGCTCGTCTATCTGAAGTCTTTCACTCTTTCGCTTTCTCTGGCCTCGCACGTCTGAAGTCTCTGTGTGTACCTGTTTGTGCCTGTCTATCTGAAGTCTTTCACTCTTTCGCTTTCACTGTCCTCGCACGTCTGAAGTCTGCGTGTACCTGTCTGTGCTCGTCTATCTGAAGTCTTTCACTCTTTCGCTTTCACTGTCCTCGCATGTCTGAAGTCTCTGTGTGTACCTGTTTCTACCTGTCTATCTGAATTGTTTCACCCTTTCGCTCTCTCCGTACTCGCCTAGTTGAAGTCCGCCTCTTTTTCTTGTGCTCTATTCCATCATCATAACATGTACATTTAATGTTTGTACCTTCTAACAACATATTTAATGATTTACATAAATTCGTAAGATTTTGCCATGTTCTTTATCCAAGAAACCTACAGCAGACACGTTAAATTATAGGCTATGGGGCGCTTGTAATGATCTGTGCTAGTCTCGCAAAAAGGTTTCAGAATAAATGACCCGGATCATCCTCCTCCCCTACGGAAGGAGAATTGGCGCATCGCTGTCAGCCCTGAAATATCTCGCGTCTCTCTCGTGATTCACGAGATCGCTTGTCTATTCACAGCTAGCCAAGGAAATCCATTATTTTTCGGTTGCGTACCTAGCATATGCGTCTTTCGGCCGATAGTTTTACCGATTTTGGACCTGTGAACTGACTCGATGTCTCAAACAAATGTTATCCATACTTATACTGAAGTCGAAGCTGGTTTGAGCCGGATTCCCACTGTGGAGATACAGGGAAGAAACTCAGCGGAGTCCATGTGATAATTTTTCTGAGGTTTATTAGGGTCCGTGTGCGATAAGATGCCCAGCCAGAACATTATCAAAACCTGAATCCTCATATGGGTTTTAGTCATGAATGGGCATTTGGCCCGATTCGGAATAATGGCGTTAAATTCCTGTCTTCCCCTGCATCACACACCACATTACTCTTAAATTAATTTGTCTCTTGTCGCCATCACCATCAAACCACAACCTTTATTCTGGTCGCCATGTCATTGTGCTAAAGTCTGCTTATTTTAAAATTACTTTATTTTCTTACAAAATTGCTATATCCCAACTCAGTGGCAGCAGAGCTGTAAGTTGAATTGGGCTAGCGTTATTCTCAAATTATGTTTTTACTCTGGCGTCATGTGGGCAATGTTGAGAACAGGGAATTATAGTGTTCAGTTATGTGGAATTAACAACAATTGTTGCAGTAAAGCCGCTTATACAGTGAAGCCTCATTAGTAGGGATACAGCCTAACCCAGTCAACCCCGGCCTCCAGTTGAAATGCAGTAAGAGGCAAAATACTATCTTCAGCATTGCCAGAAA
Source organism: Cryptotermes secundus (assembly GCF_002891405.2). Taxonomy (NCBI): domain Eukaryota; kingdom Metazoa; phylum Arthropoda; class Insecta; order Blattodea; family Kalotermitidae; genus Cryptotermes; species Cryptotermes secundus. The sequence continues at coordinate 116,687 of NW_019735561.1, read as the reverse complement.
ATTAAAGTTTGTTAAGAAACAGAGGCTGGAGTAGAAGCGGAAAGTATGGTGCAGCAAAACAAACTGCATGACGTCGAATGAAATGCAGGACACGGTCAGGGAGCTTTTCCAGATTCAGACTAATCCCTGACAGAGCTCTTCAAGGTTGAGGCTTCCTTTAGTGTTCCTTTTAGTGAGTGGGAATCTCTCACCAAGGAAAAGTAGTTTATTTTTAGTTTCTTGGGGTGGGGTGAGAATGAATACATTTGGTACGCCGGCCACTGTTTGCCCTGTTGTATCAGTCTCGGATGATAAATAATGTGATGATGATGATGATGAAGAATATGAAGTACTAGTTGGTGGAACGACACTTGGCAGGGGAACCGAAGTACTCGGAGAAAACCCGCTCCAGTCTCGCTTTGTCCACCACAAAACGAGCATGACCTGACCTGGGCTCGAACAGAGGCTGCCTGGTGGGAAGCCAGCGACTAACCGCCTGAACTGTGGTACGGCCTAGGAAGAGTAAGTACCCCTATTTCTGTTTCATTTACGTGCAGTTTATTTTAATCTTCTGTCAGTAACTCGATCAGTGTGATGACAGGAAGTAATGAATTAGAAAATATATGGTAGGAAACGTACGTTTCTGATTTTAAAACACAATTCTGCCATTTTTCTGGGGGAAACTGATGAAAAACACCGACAATTGAAGATAGGACAGTCGATGTTGTGGCTGAAGTTCCAACGAAGTACCTCCCAAGTAATATCCACAAGCGTCACAGTCTAAACTTCTCATTTCCCCACTTTCTTACGCGTTGTTCGTGTCCCCCATTTGTTTCCGAATAACAGAGGTAATGGAGTCGGATGCTTACGAACACCGCCGCATGGCTGCGCTCAGAGCTGTGTACAGAGAAGGCTCTACTTTGTGGTTCATAATGCAGTGTTACAGCTAATTAACTGTAAATAATCAGAGATACTGACAAAACCGAGTATGATATGAGAATAGTGTGATGTGGTTTGCAGCACAGAAGTTAGGGTGTAACTTTGTTGAGGTACTTCTCAAGGAATTTTAGCTCAGAATCAATGTTTTACCCAGCCGCAGCTCTGTTACTTTAAAAATGAAGAAGTGAATCACAAAACCGTAAAATAATGAGGCATAAATTTAGTGCAGTTTATTTTATTATATTTTGATTGTGTGTCAAGGGCAGATTAACTCAAAGTGATGAGTTGTCGAGAACAGCGGCCCTATACTCGTATTTTAATTTGGAAGCAGGAGAGAACACCTGCTGGACGCCAGTCATCAGGGACAAGGCCTCGTGTTGTTAGCGCCATAAAATTTACGTAGGCAAGAGCTTGGTGTTATCATGATCAGATGTAACTAGAACAACGATGAAAATTTTTTTAACACAAAAATTTGACAATTTAGATGTGCTGAAAATCTTGAAAAAATAAACTATGCTGTGAGTTATTCAATAAAATTTAAATCCAATGGTACCGAACTCCTACACCTTCCTTACACAAAGCACACGAAATAAACTATGCAGAATAGATTTGATGTGGATGTTCTTATCATGTTGAATGTCTTGCAGGATAAGTCTGTGGCAGACTCCAATCTGATAGATGTGTGCCAACATTTCGAAGAAATTTACCGCGCGTAATACTAGCAGACTACACAGTATCATGACCCTTTGGGTTCCATAAAATGTAGGGAAATTCTTGAGTAGCTAAGCGACTGGAGGATTCTCAAGTAGGACTCAGCTCCTTGGAGTGAGTTAGTTGTGTCTGCATATTGCGAAGGTAGCCTTCCTGTCTGGGTAATGGTAAAGGTAAATTTGTTCCTGTGCTTACTTAATTGAGCACTATTACACGAAGACATAAGTGTATTGTGGTATAGCTCCACCCTTCTTGACCTCGGCATTAGATGTGTGTAAAAGTAAAGTTGTTTCCGTGCTTAAATACTGAAGCACTGCACCATGAAGACGCGTGGGGAACGGACGTATAGATCCCCTTTTCTTGAACTCTTCATTAGTTGGAGGTGAACAGTCAGCTTCGCTCCCCTGCCGCTTTATCCCCAAGGATAGGAAGCTTGGTGGTCCCCAGTTCCGGTGTTGAAGAAGTGTAGAAGAGAAAATGCTTGACTCGACCAGGGTCGAACATTCCGGTCATGCAGCACGTAGCCAGTCATTATACTGACTACGCTGGAGAAATTAATTTCTACCTGCAGTAATAGATTTCTATATTAACAATGAATAAATATCAAAGCCACAATTTACTGAGAAACCGACTATTCTAACTGATGTTTTTCGTGGTTTTTCTTAGTCTCTCGAGGAAAATGCTGACAGATTACCTGGATTAGGTCATGACCTCGTCTCTCTAATACACTAGTCATTGAATCATCGGACGTTGAACATGTCACGAAATGGCAGTATGCTAATGAATGACAGGCGGCCAACGCTTCAGTTCATGTCCATCACAGCCGGAAGTGCACAGAAACATCTAGTGGCCTTCCTTTAACTCTGTGTTATTATTTGTCCCTCTGCTGCGACTGCAGTTGTCGTGTCGATATTCACGGTCTCACTGACACGCACTCTGACGAATGCGTCTGATGGACGGGTGCCAGTCTTGCCTTCCTGCAACATGCAGTTCAGAATTATTAAAACAATTGGCATCTGCATAAATATGTCTAAAAGGAGATCAATTTATGAGTATTTCTACGTCGATACGATTGAGTAATGTTACTGGTATCCGTGTAGTTTCCAGTAATAATCTTCAGAATTTTTTTTTTCCCTTTGGCACTACAGCCCCAGTGGGCCTAGGCCTACCTCCATGAACTCCGTTCACTTCGGTTTTTCTAGATCTTACACATTCGGTAGGACTCCTTGGGCGGGTGATCAGCTCGTCGCAAGGCCTCTACCTGTAGACAAACACAGAAAAACGCACGCAAACATCCATACCCTGAGTGGGATTCGAACCCACGATCCCGGCTTCCGAGCGAGCGAAGACAGTGCACGCCTTAGACCGCTCGGCTACTGTGACCAACAGTGTATAAGAATAATATATAATAATTCAGTTCGTACCTCACAGGAAACAGATCCGAACCCACGATCCCGGCTTCCGAGCGAGCGAAGACAGTACATGCATTAGACCGCTCGGCTACCGTGACCGGCTCAGAATTTTCTTACCCACAGGAAGATACATTTTCAATTTTCTCATTATTTTCTCCATGACAATATGAGTGGAACATTGATGTAAAGTTTCCTTTACGATATTTTGGCAGTATCTAGAAAGAAACAACTCCTTACATGCTTATAAAGAGTGACTCAGATTGTGTCGCAAGCATAACCGTAAGTGATATCCTTCGTACGTTTTCAGCCTACAGCGTATGTCTTTCCTTCCATCTGTTCACCTCTAATTCGGCTGAAGTGATATATACATTTACAAAATTCTGTATGAACATCCCACTGAAAGTGGTAGCGGTAGCGTAGTTGGTTGAGGCACTATGATACAAGCCGGAAGGTCTTGGGTTCGAGTCCCGGTAGAGTAATTGGATTTTTTCCCAATTTACCTAATCCTTGCAGCCAGAATTTGGCCCTGAGGTAGACTCAGCCTCTAACAGAAACGAGTACCATGAATCTTCCTGGGGTGTAAATGGCGGAGGAGCGTAAGGCTGACAACTTCACAGCCATCTGTGAGTCGATTGTCTAAAGAAAATTTGGGAACCTCGAAGTCTCATAACTCTATGGGCCTTCACGACCTCTTACAAGGATAGCTTTACATTTTACCGTTATCTTTGTGTGTGCCAAATGCCCTTTCCTACCTATTTTCCTTATTCAGAGGTGGAACGGCATCATTTAATTGCTTAACTATTAATAAAAGTATATAACTGGCATCATAGACACCGTTGCTGAAGTTCGCAAGCGAACTATGTCGACCGAGCGACCGCCGCTTGTCGGCGAATTTAGTATCAAATTTTGCGGATAGAGGGTATCGCGTGGTCAGCGCAACGGATCTCCGCGGCCATTAATCTCGGTTTTCTAGACCAGAGCTGATAATTCTTTGAAATAGCTCTTCAATTTTCCTCACGAGGCTGGGTGGATCCCGTTGGAGTCCCACTAATTCTCAGAAAATCTGGTAGCGCCGGGAATTGAAGCCGGACCTCTGGATCTGTAGGTAGCAACTCTAACCACTAGACCACAGAGGCGGTCATAGTACTTTAAAATAATCGATATTAATCCCTCCAAATTAATCCTCGATCGGCACTCGCAATTATTGTATCTTAATCTGTTACGCCAGCTCGCATAGCTTCTGCATCTAACTTACCAACAAGAGTTCTATGCAGAAGCATCTCACGGCATTGAATTAGCGATTGAAATGGACCACGTGTGTGATCTAGATGGCAAGCAAAAGGAAGATTTCGGAGGTGTAGAGCTGTAAGTGCCTGAGAGGATAGCCTCCTGTCAGACCTGCTTGTTGCTTTACATAAAGGCACTCGTACAGTGTTCATGCAATTTTTATGTCCCATCTCACCTTCGGCGAGGGTGTAAATTTTTCTGCTTGACGATTATGATGCGAACAGTGTGACAAGTGCCCTGCATTCTCACCCACAACACCGCCATTACCACATCACACGCGCATATATGTCCGAGCTTCCGCTAGTCCGTGCATCAGTGCTCCAAGTATCAGTTTTCGAGACCTGCTGCGCTTCTCCAAATGCTGTAACCCTCTGGATATAGTGGTTGAGCAGGAAAGATGTACCAGGGAGGATACAACAGGAAACGGAAGCACAAGAGATGGATTGCAAATCTATTTTATAAAAGATAAATTAAAGGAGAGGAGAGGGGATAGCGCGATTGGTACAGTGACTCGCTACGTGCTGACCAAGGGGTCAGATTTCGAGTCCTGGTGGTACAAGAACTTCCATTTTTCCCTGTCGTTAAGACCGGCTCTGGGGCCCACCCAACCTCCTACCCAGTGGCTACCGGCGGCTCTTTCCCCGGGAGTAAAGCGGCTGGAACGCGAAGCTGCCTACTCACCTCCTGCTAGTGTCGAGGTCAATAAAACGTGGGTCTATATATCCACTCCCCAATACGCCTTTATATCAACAAACTCCGTGATTTTAGTCCGCAAGCGAACTATACAGACCGAGCGACCGCCGCTTGTCGGCGAAGTTAGTGGCAACTTTAACGGATAGAGGGTGTCGCGTGGTCAGCGCAATGAATCCCCACGGCTGTTAATCTCGATTTTCTTGGCCGTAGTGGTCCATAGGGTTGTGAGACGTCGAGGTTCCAACATTTTTTCTAGAAAATCGGCTCACAGATGGCGGTAAGGTTGTCAGCCTTAGTTAGTTAGTTATAGGAGAAGGTGGGTTTCCCCATGCACTGAGACCTGTATTGGTCCATTGTGCTTCTCTCTATGATTTCTACCAGTCTCTATATCCTACCGGTACTGGTGCTTACCATCAGTCCCGCCCAGGCAGCGAGACCGGCTCTACTAGCTGAGAGGTATCTATAATGCTTCCCCCATCTACCAGAGGTAAAGAGGCTGCTGTTGGGCGGGAAACGTCCGTAATTTGGCTCAGTGACCTCCTTTGGAGATATGAGGTTCTTTTACGTGCCGTAAAGCTACGACACGGGACCCACGGCTTAAAGTCCCTCCCGGAGGACTTGTTCCCTGAATTTTTCCGCCCTTAAAAATTCGACAACCTCCGCCGGGTATTTGAACCCGCGTACTACGAGTCATGAGGTGGGAACGTTACCTCTAGACTACGGAGGCCGCTTAAGGTTGTCAGCCTTACTTGCCGGCTGCCCTTTACCCCAGGAAGATTCCTGGTACTCATTTTTGTTAGAGGCTGAGTCAACCCCAGGGCCACAGTGCGGCCGGAAGGATTAGGTCAATTGAAAAAATCCAATGACCTCATCGAGATTCGATCCCGCGATCTTCCGGCTTGTAGAATAGTGCCTCAACCAATTGCGCTGCCGCGTGCCTCCTGCAGAGTGAGGGTCTACTGTACCATAATTCAGGTTAACCATTTGGAAGAGTGTAGTTTGCCTATTGTTAAGTGGTTTTACTGTCAATAATTTTGTGTCTGTGACGTGTGAGCATCAGAACTAATAATGGTTTCAAAATCAAAAGCCACTCATTTGAAAATACTGTATGCTCCTGTATGAAGCGTGACTCTCTACTCTTGTGGTACAGTAGACCTAAAATTTTCTCTTCCATCGCATGTTATTATAAATGAAGTGCTTCCTCGATAGTAATATATTTTTCAAACAAAAATAAATTACAGATTCAATTAGCGGTCCTGTTGGAATATAAAATAGACCAATATTCCACTCGCAACCAGATCCAATTTACAGTGCGTACTTGATTCATTTACACTTCTTTCAAAAGGCATAGCTAACTAGGATAAAGTCAAAGCACGCTCCTAGTAATAACGCAGTTCTCTGGTATGTTTTGTATCTGTTGTCTCTATTGTGTTACGAGCGTAAATTTAATTTTATCCGGTTTAGATTTTCTCTAAGAATATCCCCACTATTTACACACAAAAACAAATTCCGTTGCCTGTAGTCCTCAAGCGAAATATACCTACCGAGCTACCGCTGCTTGTCGGAGAAGTTAGTGCTAACTTTCGAATTATTTGACAATGATATGGAAAAGTTGGCACTATATACACATCATTGTCAAATAATTCGAACACAGTTGAAGTGTTCGAGTATAGTCTACGTGTTCAGCTACCGGAACTACGTTTATTTATTATTCTCCTCCGTCTGTCCAAGCAAATTCTGGAATTGCACCTTAAAATTGAAAAACTGTTCCTTTCCATATTTTTCCCGGTCATAATCCACAGTTATCCGATTTTAAGGTGTACGATGAAATCCGTAAAATTCCCTTTTACTTACTCAATGCGTTCTCTCATACCTTACTGTGTGGAGGGTGTTGTCTTCATTCTGATCATTTTACAGACGGTAGGACTCCTTTGAAGGGAGATCGTCCCGTCTCAAGGCCTCTACCTAAATACAAGACAACAAAAACAGAATAAACATGTACACATACCAAACATCCATGTCCTGTGTGGGATTCGAACCCAATATCCCGACTACCTAGCGAGCGAAGACAGTACATGCCTTAGACCGCTCGGCTACAGTGACCGGAAATGTATAGGAATAATATATAAGAACTCAGTTCGTACCTCACAGGAAACAGATCCGAACCCACGATCCCGGCTTCCGAGAGAGCGAAGACAGTACATTCCTTAGACCGCTCGGCTACCGTGACCGACAGTAAAATGTCATGCACGTAAATTAAGGTGTAGAGACTTTTATAATAATTTTAAAAGTTTCATTTTAATATGTTGAATTTCTAATATGCATATTTGAAAGTATTTGCTGTCCTGCAAGCTTCGATATTAAAATAGACTTTAAATATGACATCAGGTTACGATATGACAGATATTATTTAGCTTTTACATACATGGGTCGGATGCTTATGCGCCTTGAAATTAGGGGTTTGAGGAGAATCTAATTTGCCTAATTCAAGATACTATCCCTGTGTTCACTTAAGAGGGCTGAGAAGAACAATGGACTTCAACAAGAACACGTGACGCCGCTGTTCATACTCGAAACTACTCTACGACGCAAATACATAGTGTTTCATAAGAGGGGTGCCATAACTGCAGAGGTTATTCGGAAAGTAATGTCGATTAGAGCCGGTCACGGTAGCCGAGCGGTCTAAGGCGTGCACTGTCTTCGCTCGCTCGAAAGCCGGGATCGTGGGTTCGAATCCCACTCAGGGCATGGATGTTTAGTTTGCGCGTGTGTGTTTTTCTGTGTTTGTGTACAGGTAGAGGCCTTGCGACGAACTGATCGCCCGCCCAAGGAGTCCTACCGTGTGTCTAAGATCTAGAAAAACCGAAGTGAACGGAGAAGTTCATGGAGGTAGGCCTAGGCCCACTGGGGCTGTAGTGCCAAGGAAAAAAAATGTCGAGTAGAAAACGTTAGTACATTTGGTCCAGTTGGTTACAAATAAATGTCACTTCTGCAAAATTCGAGATGTTATCAGTTGATTGTAATCACTTCTGGTTCTCAGTTATTTCTTGTGTCTCTTGCTTCTTATCCATTCTGAGAGCCAAACATGTCATTGTGTTGCAATAAGATTGGATTCTTTGTCGGTGACAGCAGGGATACAACTGACGAATACCGTAGACGTTTTCAGAACCTCCGAATCGCGAACAAATCGATGGTTTGGGATCTTTATGTTCAGTGTTGTCAGGGGATGCATGTACGTTGCCTGATCCTTCTTCGCATATTGTTCAGTGATGACGCACAATTCACAATGGATGGCATTAAGAATGCATGATATTTCCACATATGGCCAGCCGATAATCCTAACGGGAAAGATCTGCTCCCGGCGAGGGTTTGGTATTGTCTGACTGAAGATCTGTTGATTTGGCCATTCATTTTAAAACAGGGCTTAACTGCTGCCAATTATCTGATATTTCTGACCGAAGAATTGCTGCTTTTAATGGAGGACGTGCCTCTGGAAGCAAGGCTCAAAATATTCTTTCGGCATGACGGACCGCCATTGATGACAACCTCTGTGGTCTAGTGGTCAGAGTTCCTGGTTACAGATCCATAGGTCCCGGGTGAGATTCTCAGCACTACCGGATTATCTGAGAAGTAGTGTGTCTGGAACGGGGTTCACTCAGCCTCGTTAGGATAACTGAGGAGCTATCTCAAGGAAATAGCAGCTCCGGTGAAGAAATCCGAATTTAACGACCGTGGGGATTCGTTGCGCTGACCACGCGACACCCTCTATCTGCTAAAATTGGCACTAACTTCGCCGACAAGCGGCGGTCGGTCGGTCTAGTTCGCTTGCGGACTAAAACCACGGAGATTTTTTTTGTTCTGTTTGGAGCGCCTTTACACTTGTTTATCATATTATTGTTTATTTGATCACAGTTACAAGGATTTATGGATTGGTCATGCCGGTGCAATAACTTGGCCACCGAGATCTCCTGACATAATTCCATTTATTTTATGGGGTTCTCTTCAAAGTGATGGTCTGTGTGACCAAAACATAGACGAAAGTGGAACACTCTAGTCAAATTGTGAATGGTACTGCTTACATACGAAAGCACCCTGGAACGATGTGAAGAGCTGAGAATCATTTTTTGAACGGAGTAGTTCTTCGCATTGAAAACCGTGGCTGACTTTTAAAAAATTAACTTCAGGTGTATTTCATAAAATTATTATCATTAACACTCCTGTATATTTTCTGCTGAGCGCACCTAAAACCACCTTATCACCTCAGCAGTTGGAAATTGATCCAATGTTGCATTAACGCCTTTTACCCAACACTGCTTCCTGAAGTATGACAGACGGGTTGCCGAACACAATGTGTAAACCACGCACATTAGCAATGAGATAGACTGCTCTGTAAAATATTTAGTATCTAGAGCAACGGCGCAGGCAGATTTATTTCTATTTATTTATTTAATGACGTTGCATCAGGTGGACAGATTATATACCTATGGATAAGAAGTGGCAGAAAGATAGGAACCGTGAAACAATCATATTCGAAGGAGGATTTCATAACCAATATTCAGTAATTTGCCTAAGAATTTTTATGAGTGATGCTTGGTTTATGTAGTGACGCTTGTTAAATGCAAAAATATTATGCAGTTCAAAGATCTGACGACTTGTGAAATGAACTGGTCCTTTGTAAGACACCGGGGTGCTACTGAACACGCTGAGAGTGACGATAGGCCTCACGTTTGTCGGCCTATCTGCTGAAAAATGAAGGCGGAACCAAGTGATTACAAAGCATTGATGCTATTGGTAGAGCGTAACATACGGTACAAAAGATAGAATCGAAACTGACAAATGAACGAAGTCCAAACACTCCTGATTGGTTTGGTATGAGTATCGAGATTTTAAGTTTTAATCTCATTATTCCTTTTGGAATGTTGTTAATCCATTTTGTAACATTAAAAATATTGTGTTTCGTGCTTTTGTAGGAGCCAATGAGTAATACAATATTATATTCTAAGTAATCCGATTTTATGTTAGAAATAATTGATATTACATCTTCCTTTTAGAGGATTTGCTCGTATTAAGCGAAATAAAAATTGTTATTTTTGTTTAATTGATTTGAATTCTATGTTGACAGTGCTGCAGTTGAATATAAATTGTACTGCAAAATGTCACAGAAGACTGCATCATGTTACAAAATATTAACTCTTATAGGGTATTTAGTAAAAAAAAAATAATTAATTCTGGATGGCCGGGGTTCACTTACTTACTTACTCATGGAGCTGAACCCTTCTGGAGGAGCCGTCAATTCTGCAACTACTCAAGAATTTCCCAGCATTTTATGGAACCCGAAGGTTCATTACCGTGTTCACAAAAACTCTCCACTTGTCCCTATCCTCAGCCAGATCAATCAAATCCATACCATCCCATCCTATCTCCCTAAGATCCATTTTAATATTGTCCACTCACCTACGCCTTGGTCTTTCCAGTGGCCTCTTTCCTTCTGGTTTCCCAGCCAGTAACATATACGCATTCCTCGTCTCTGTACATGCATAAATTTGCTTCTTCATGGTCGGAAACAGAACTCAGTAGGCAGAAAGTTCACAACATTCTTTACTGACAGGCTGTCAGTGCTGGAATCCTGCAGCTTTCGGGAGCATTTCCATATTTCTCAAATTTGAGCTGCTGAATTCCCGAAATGTGATTCCCAAGCAATACACAAGTATAAATCTGGGAAGAGCTTCAAACGACTACTTTCACTAAGAGCTCTATTCTAAAGATATGCTTCTATGAATTCTGAATTTAAAACTATGATAGGATATATTCATACGCATTATGCCCTCCAATATATAAATTTAATATTCTAATAGCTTCATGTATAGACTGAAAATTCCGCGACATCCCATTTCCGTGTTTTTTTATTTTAAAATTAATAACTTATGTAATATTTCGAAGATATTTTAACCTTTCTACGTACAAAGTTTTATATTTTTATGCGTAAATATTCATTATATATTTTAAAGAAACGGAATACTAAATAGAAATTTCGACTACCGCCATAAAGTTATTTAGTATTATACGAGAACACACTTAATACAAGCCGCGTGGCTGTGTTTAGAAATTACACTTCCTACATAAAGTGATAATAGCATCTCCCTTACCTGAGAATTTCGCAGGGTCTGTGTTTGTATTGCAACATGACCCCTGAAAGCCGCAATAGTGGAGTCAATTACCAGAAAACAGCCCGGTAATGATACTTTCGCGGCACCAAATTTTGACACGTTACAACAAATAGCAGAGAAGACATCGTTGCCTAGTGAGCAAGTCAATAAGCAGTTTTCGTAACAACGGATTTGTGACAATGAACCCCTACGGATACCGGAAACAGAGCTCTTCAAAGAGGTGATTCCTATCCCAGCCTCCTAGCAGGGATAAAAGGAGACCAGTTAAGGAACCGTCAGGCAGAAATGAGTCAGAAGAAGTCAGAAGTGAATTAGTGTGCTTTCGAGAGACAGGCGTCATTCAAGTAAGTGTGAGTAAGACAAGGAGTTCAAGTAGAAGGATAGAGGCTAGACACCAGTGCAAGATCCAGACAACAGTGAGAGGTTCGTTACCAAGAAGGAGTTAAATGTGTGAACTGTTCTAATCCAATATAATTATATAGAGATGTCTAATAATTCAAATTATTTGAATTTAGAACTCACAATTATCAGCCAGGCTACCCTCCCCCCCATACCTGACAATATTATTTGCGATTAAAATGATTTTAAAAGCACGAGAGCATATACGACCTGGTGTTCCTGATAAATTTTGTGACAGCTTGTAAAAGGACTGAAAGGCTTTCAGCGATAGAACACAGGCAGGGCACTAAGCACGTGCCATCATGCACCTGCATTTTCTAAAGGAGTGGCGAATGTTGTATTGCGGTGGAATACTCCATTTTCAAGTACACATTTATGAAATTCTTTGTAGGATACCTGATTGGTCATGACGAAAATGTGTAAAGACATTGTGTATTTCCAATTTATAATGCCGCCATTTTCGGTGTGTAGGGTGTTAATAAAGTTTGTGTAATAAAATTAGGATTATAGTGGACCGATAAGACAAAAATCCTAATATTGACAGGGGAATGTGGGGTAAACCCCCAAACAATAAATTTAATGGAAATATTTTGAGTAGTTCCAGTAGAAGCTGTGGACGGACACAGTTTATATTTTCCCAAGTATGACTACGTCACACAAGTACAATACGTGTTTCCATGGGTGACACTTGTGTCACTATTGTTCTGCAGGTGACTGTGGCGCTGCTGATGCTGTAGCTGCTGATACATACGCCAAGCGAAGCTCACGTTTTCTTTTTTTCATCACCTCATTTCACCTTCTTTTTTGAAAGTGTTGAAAGTTGTCGGCCGAGATTAACAGCAGATAATTATGATGTGTGGTGGCATTACTTCCTGCAGGCCCACGCAGCCGAGATGGCGCCGCCCTCAGTGCCCATCTAAGCTAAACAAAAGACAAGCGCTGCTCTTCACCAGTGAACTCAGTAATTCAAGAAGCCTTATATATAATTTTACAGCTTTACGACGCTTGGATGGAAACTGTAATAAGAAATTTCGATAATTCCTCTTCTCGTCCTCATGAATGTAAGTTTGTTGGTTTGTTTACTGGTTTGATTAGTTTACAATTTACAAGCAAAATGGCTTGTTGTTTGGCTTGTTTCATTATCTGCATTAGTTGTTTGGTCTAATGTGGTTAGTTGACTGGTCTAGATGGTTGAATGATTTTGAACTGATTAATTTTATGTATTGTTTTATTGGATCAGTTTGATTTTGATCTGATCTGTATAGATTTGTTGGCTGACTCGGGTTTTTATGATTCTGTTATTTTAATTTGATCTGATTCGTTTTAGTTCATAATCTGGATTGGTTTGTTGGTGTGGTTCGTTTTTGATCTGCTCTAGATATACTGAAGATGGTAGCAAAAGTTTTATCTGAAACGCTCGTTCCTATGTATCAAACTTCTCAAAATTACGTCCAAGAAGAACGTGATCTTACCATTCAAGGATATGAGAAGCTGAGATTTCGCTATGATTTTTGTGGATTGGTCATTTGGCTGGGTTAGTTGCTTGTCTCAATTCGATTTCTCTTTTTTCATTAATTGCATTGGATGTTGGTTCGGTTTGGTTTAGTTTTATTGTAATTAGGTTCTATGCACCGTCTGGATTATTTGTTTGGTTCAGTTTTATTAATTGAGTGTGAAATGAATAGATAAGGTAGGCCCTGCCTATTTCTCTGCTTATCTTATCTCCCAAACTATTTGACGGATATCAATATTATTTGGTATTCGGAGGACCACACTACAGGTTACTTACTTACTCATGGAGCTGAGCTCTTCTTGAGGAGCCACCAATTCTGCAGCTACTCAAGTATTTCCCAGCATTTTATGGAACCCGAAGGTTCATTAGCTTTTTCACAAGAGCGCTCCACTGGTCCCTATCCTGAGCCAGACCATCCCATCCTATCTCCCTGAGATCCATTTATTATTGTCCACCCACCTACGCCTTGGTCTTCCCAGTGGTCTCTTTCCTTCTAGCTTTCCTTATATGCATTCTTCGTCTCCTCCATTCGTGCTACATGCCCTGCCCACCTCATCATCCTTGGCCTGATCATTCTAAACAGATTATCCAGGTTTAATTTTGATGCCTACCGTTCATTATAACCAGGTAATTTCTAGTGCAGTTATCCATATTCAAAATAAATAGACTCCCTGTCTACGATTTTGAGGATAATTTATGAACGACCTTCCTATTGTACGTTCATTTTGTGCATAATTTGATTTGAACTCGAATTCACCATTCTAATGCTCATGCTGCCCCAGGCCAAAGTCGTCTTAGAGTTCGGTGCCACTGGAACTGTCACAGGGCCTGCCTGTTTCAGACGAGATTTGCATCAGTGATGGGTGCTAATTAGGTTCTCCACTTGATTGGTTCCTTCCTTACAAATTATACAGATAACCGATAGCACTTAGGTATCTGCTTGTCACGTGTGCACAACCAAGTGGATTCGTTACGTTTCTGTTGTGGTGATGTACGGCTCGAAATAGGATTTAGATAGTTAGCAGGAATTAAGTTACGGTAGGGTTTCGTATTCAGTAGCATAATGAGATCATGGTTCTTTGTCCGTCACTGTGTTTAAATCCCCGGAACAGAATTACCTACTGAAGGTATATTTGTTCGGTAGAATCTGTAGTTAAACCTGTTTACGAATTCTGTTTTGAGCAATATCAATTTCCAATGAATTCAGATCAAAATTTAATAAAATTGTCAACATCGTCTCATCATATGAAAGGAAAAATGCATGATGTTAAATATGAAGTAGTTAAGCCGATCTAAATGGTTCCGACAGTGGTGTATAACACTCACTACTCAAGCTTACTGATTGTCTAGACTTCGTACATCAACCAGTATTCTAAAGAACACATCATTTCTGAAACTGAACCTGTTGCATTCTTAGGTGAAAGGGTGGGGGCTTTTGCCCTGCAGGATCCGTTAGAGAGATATGTTTTCAACCACTGGACCTAGCACTTTCTAACGGACCCAAGAGAGTAAATATTTATTATTATTTATTTATTTTAACTGCAAATGGGTTTGTACCCTGTGGTAGTGGTACTGCAACAAGACACAACACACAAATAACACACATCAGACAAAATAACACACCATAATAAAATAAAACACAACACAAAAAACTACGCAAACAATAAAGGACACACTATATACAATACAAATACAATTACAACTACAGTTATATAAATTAATATTAATAAAAAATGGGCATATTTTACACTAAGCAGTAACAGTACTGAAATACGTAATGCCATGAACTGATGCACTCACATTTCACCATGACCTTCCCTTCATTCTGAGATATTGGGTTTTCGGACTTTAACCATTGTCCTAGTTTTTAAGATAACTGAGAAAAACACGACGTTTCGGAAACTGGATCTGTTTCCGTCCTCAGGTGAGGAAAAACACCTATTCTGTTGGGTCCCTTAGAATCCTATAGTAACTACTTCCCTTCATTCCACTTCACTACACTTACGTACCCTTCACATCCTCATCACAATTCACTTCATTCCACTTCACTACACTTACGTGCTCTTCATATCCTCACCACAATTTACTTCACTTCACTTCACTTCACTTCACTTCACTGCATTTTTTAATGATTTACTCCATACATTCACTTCGCGTTATTTATCACTTTCCTAACCCTTTCCCTAAAATGTCTCTGTTTACAGTAGAGAGCCCCTAAAGCATCTGTAGGTAGTTGGGTCCAGTGCTGGATAGTCCTATTTACAAAGGAATATTTTTCGATATGATGCCTCTGAGGACAGAAACAAATCCTGTTTCCGAAATATTATGTTCTTTGGAATTTCGGACAATAGACGGTAGACCAAAACTCAGTAATTCCGAAGGATACACACGATCCTCACAACACTTCGGAATTAATCTTTAGATATATACGTACCAGACGGAGGGTAAAAATTCTGAACTGAATTTCAGTGAGAATTTCCGAATTTTACTCCATTCATTTCATCATGAATATCATTTAGTGGTGATGACGTTCAGAAATTGGATCATGACGCATCATGATTTGTTGGCTCTCGCTAATATCAATTTGTCCTGAGTTCTGGTGACTGGCCATATACGCAGTATTTTCTGAGTTTAGTGATGTGAAGTCCGTATTTTTAGGCTGTAGTCTGAAATTTGGGGGGGTAAGTGGTTGCTTGTGTGAAAATTGGCGTCAGGGTTCATTTTACATTCATTGTTTTTTCCTTCGCCTCATCGCTCCGCTTGCCTTGTTGTTAGCCATGTTGTCATTGTCCTTTTTTGTAGCTCATTTGTTAAACACATTATCCATGTGACGTCACTTCTTCCCTTCCGTCTGCCTCAAATGGTCACTCTTCCTTACTATGAATATAAAACTGCAGTTCTTTATTCATTAGCATACAATGTTCGCACCACGGCGTCAGAGCGGTAGACAAGTTATGGCTGAAGAGAAACACGACAGTTTTGATGAACTCCGTTATTTGTGAAGAGAAGAGGAATTATACGGTCAGATTCGATTTGGAGTCAGCCGATGAGTGACTACAGAAGAGGAGATAGGAATCTCCAGATTTATAAACGAATTCTTTGAGATTCTGTTCGAGAAAGGAGTGTTGAGGACGTAAGAGGAGCGAAGTAACAAGGGAAAGGAGAAAATTACTCAATGAGACGCCCTATAATTTGTATTGTTCTTCATAATATATAATGGAGCATGAAATGGGCTTGCATGTAGCAACCGGTGGGCCCATAAGGAAGCATAACTTGTACGGAAAACGTGAAAGGAAAATACCACATTGCAGACATAGGCGAAGTGTGGTAGAAAATATTGAAACGGATCATCAAGAAACAATGTGGAAGGATATAGATTGGATTCATCTGGATCAGGATAAGGGCGAATGGTATCGAACTTTCGGCTTTCATGAAAAAGAGGAAATCCTCAAGTTGCTGTGCAAATATCAGCTTCACAAGAAGGACTCTGCTATATGTAATTCGTTAGTTGTTACGTCAAATATAATTCACATTGCGAAATATTTTATATGAAATATAATGAAGCCTGTATTTGTATCATGGAACCATTTTTAATATTATGAAATATCTTTGAGAAGTATTATAAATTTCTGGTTAACTTGCATGAAAATAAGGAGCACAGTGGAAGAAATGAAGATCAAAATAAATTCGTCTGCAAACTTTTAGAGTATAACTCCCCGCCATGTTCGAAACTTGGAACAATTTTTATCTGCAAGACAGAACATGTGACAGAAGATACGATCTCCATGCAGTGATTTCACTCTCTGCACTTACTGAGACGCATGCGCAATGGCATAAACTATAGACAAATTTCCTACATAAATTTGCCAACATGTGCTACTCTTATGGACACTGTCACCATAAATTTGACACCGTGTTGTCTAGTAAAAATTGATCGGCATTTCTAATTAATTCGCTATCAGCACATTCCTCCGAACCGCCGGTAAACTTATACCAGACTACACGTCATCACACCCTAAAAGACTGAAATCTTCGTGGTTAATTGCATTAGAACATCAGATATCAACTGATACCTTAGTGATGAATAGTAAGAGCCACACTGGCTGTGACACATTTCAATTAAGAACATTTTCTAGACGGGCAGATCAGTTGCAGTGCAGGATGAAAGGTGGGAGGAAAAGAAACTGCGAGTTAACACAGGACTTTTGTTTTAGCCTGCTGGCTTTCCTTAAGAGAGGAAGTAGGCTTATGGATTATTATGCCGTCTATGTGTCTGCTAATTCAACTTCTGAATCATTCGATCGATTTTCATGAAAATTTATATTAAAATAAAGCCGCTGGAAACCATTCTAAGACTTTATATTTTTGGTTTCCTATAAACCCAAGTAACAGCATTGTCGAAGCGTGAACTTGTGGGGTGAGAGCGACATTGGCGCCACGTACTTCAGGACGAAGCTTTGATATTTTTCTATAGATCTCGGAATTTCTTTTTGCCTTCCAACAATGCAACTAGTCCGAGACTAATGAGCAGTTCTGTCCTGACGTAAACTACTGCTGCTATTACTAAACTTCTAAGACTACGGCCATCGGTGTGTCCCAGAATCTGGTGTCTTGAGCGCATTGTTGTCGCACTAGTTCAAGCTGCTTGAGTCTGTATCTCTGTATTTACACTAACGCGCACTTACACTTACAAACGGCTTCAGTCTCTTGAGCCTTCTCACAGTCTTCGCGTTGCCAAGAAGCTGTACCGTTTCCCCGTTGGTGCAGTGGTGAAGCCGATCTTCGTGCTTCTTGGCTATCCTTTTAATTTCTGCAGTGACCATCCTAATGCCAAGATCCCTGTGGATGTCGCTATTATGGGCGTACCAAGGGGCATTTACTGTTCCCCTCAGCACTTTATTCTGAAATTTATGAATATTCGGATGTTAAATTTACTGGCACAATCCCACATATGTATTAAATAACTCGGAATAACATTTTCAAAATTTTCTTAAGGTAATTTTTGTAAAATTTAAAGTAAGAACATTGTCACCCTTCGAATAATTTTCTTAACTCTAATTTTGATGATGAAACCAATGGACCATTAGCGCTAGGCATGTCATATCTGGTATATAAATTTATCATAAACCTATTTACACATTTATGAGAAATATTTTTCATTAGTCAAAAATAACTAAGATAGTGACGATTCAAAAATTTGATGTTATATCCCAGAAATTTAAGGTATACAGAATCTGTTAAGTGGGTAATTTCTCCACATATGTGAAATAAGGTAACATTAAATATATGATGGATCTGCGGGACTGGACATTTATGCAACATTAAAGTATACTTTATGATGTCTGCTCAGAATCCCCTCTTTGATGACTGTAAACATGGAAAGATATACTTACATTTTGTTAATAATTTTTTATGTTTAATCGCTTAAAACTTTTGAAGGGATTTTCATGAAGCTTAGCATGAAAACCAATCCACTGCCTATGATTCGTCCCTTGTGACTTTATATCTCATCACTGATAATATTGTCACCTGTATTAGTGACTAAGACTCGGGTCTGGATTGGCAATCGATTTATTGGATAACTACTGCTTGTAACTGCAGACAATTGTGGCATTCCAGTACTGGAACAGTAACACATAAAGTAAAGTCTTTAACACTTCAATTGTAATCTTCGTTTGTAGCCTCCGGAACTCTGCTATTGGATTCTGTCTGTCAGTCCGTTATCTTCACTGCTCTTATAATCTTCTCTTAAACCGTGAAGAAGTCACAGCTGCACTGCACTGCACTCCGCACTAGTCTCTCAACTACCTTGAACTTACTTACTTACTCATGGAGCTGAGCTCTTCTGGAGGAGCAGCCAATTCTGCAGCCACTCAAGAATTTCCCAGCATTTTATGGAACCCGAAGGTTCATTACCGTCTTCATAAGATCCCTCCACTGGTCCCTATTCTGAGAAAGATCTATCCAATCCATACCATCCCATCCTATCTCTCTAAGATCCATTCTAATATTGTCCACCCACCTTTGCCTTGGTCTTCCCAGTAGTCTCTTTCCTTCTGGCTTTCCCACCAATATCCTATATGTATTCCTTTTCTCTCCTATTCGTGCTACCTACCCTGCCCAGTTCATCCTGCTTGACTTGATCATTCTAATTATACTTGGAGAAGAGTACGTGTTATGAAGCTCCTCATTATGCAGTTTTCTCCAACCTCCTGTCACTTCATCTCTCTTTGGTCCAAATATTCTCCTCAACACCATGTTCTCAAAGACCCTCAGTCTATGTTCCTCCTTTAATGTCAGAGACCAAGTTTCACACACACACAGAACCACAGGCAAAATTATAATTTTGTATATTCTAATTTTTATATTTTTGGACAACAGACGAGAAGACAGAAGGTTCTGGACTGAATGGTAGCAAGCATTATCCGAGTTCAATCGCCTCTTAATTTCCTCCTGAATCAGGTTTCGGTCTGTTATCGTTGTTCCCAAATATCTGAACTATGCCACATTTTCAGAACATCTGTTTCCTATCTTTATGTCATGATTTTGCCCTGCACTTTGGTGACGAGACAGTAACATATACTTAGTTTTCTCTGTGTTTACTTCTAGATCAACCTTATTACTTGCGTCAATTAAAGTTTGTGTGTTTTTCTTTATGGTATCTACATTATCACCCAGTAGATTCACATCATCGCCATAGGCCAACAGCTGAGGTGTCCCGTTTAATTTCAGTCCTACCTGGTTTCCTAGGGCCTTCCTAGTTGCCTTGAACTGCCCTCTCAAATCAACTGCTGAACTCAAGGGAACTCAACTGCATTCACTTCTCTTATAAACACTCTGCACACTGCACTAGTCTCTCACTCTACTCTAAGTCAAAGTCAAATTTATGTTACGACCGAAGATCATTCGGCGAGTCTGTCTTGGAATAAAGCACCCATTTGGGGCTTAAGACCAAATCTTTATTACTGTCAGACCGTTGCAGGCTTGTTGTTGTGAGGCGCTCTCTCTGACGAGAGGACGGGTCTGTCGTTTGCCAGAGTCACAATCAGCAGTAATGTCTGTTGTCAGTATGTACGATTTAAATTTTACATGCTATTAAATGTATGTACATAAAACATACTGTATACAGGGTCTCTGTCAGTCTAGGCTCAGTACAGTAGATCATGCCCTATAATTAGAAGTTCCTGCTACAACAGCAGTCTACTCACTTCAACGGTCGTATGCTTGACCGCCGCCAAGTTTAAGCCTCTTTCTAGTCTAAGCTATAACAGATATTCGTTATACAAGCTTCACACGGACCACATAGAAAACATCTTTCAGTTTTAACTTCTGTTGTTACGCACTCAACCGAAAGTTGTTTACAGGTCGTTGCATAGAAACGGCGATTCTTCTTTATCTGTCTTGTGTGTATTTGGACGCGAGTTTTTTTTACTGGTCCGTTACCTGGCAACGCTCTGGACATCCACGTTACAATATGAATGTCTCTGATATATAAATTCCCGAAATAGTAGCGACACTACAGCCATTTAATGCAGAACCGTAAAATATTTTGTACTGACAGATATTTTAAGAATGTGCAGCTTCTGTTAAGACAGTATTTTCCATGTCAAGTAATATATCCGTGTAGCGAAATATATAATTAATTTTAACTGTAATAACTACAGCAAATTACAGAAACAGACACTTTTTATTTGGTAAAGAAATGAACTATAAAGATACAGTAAAATGTGTATGAAATTAATTATTTTAAAATTTATAAGTTTGGCAATATTAAGCAACTCCGAGGCCACGTCTTAAAACAATTTATCAGGAGGTGAATACGCTACAGAAAATTGTGCATAGAAGATCATTAATGGATATAATCTAACTTATGATATCCTGTGTATAGTACAGACCAGAGCGTTTCAAGGAAAGCAGGGTAACCGGGATATCTTTTACTACCAATTTCGGCTATCTCCCTTACCCAAATCTCGAGCGATATAAATGTATTTTGTTCGTCGTTCCTGGCTTCAGCTTCACTGTGCCTCCTTCAGGACTACTGCCGACATTATCGGATATCAGATGGGGTCGCCTTTACAAACAGATCAATACATGTTATATTTGATTTCACCGTCTCGCCGCGTTTGAATTTAGTTACGAAGATAAACATTTTTCTTCACTAGATCGACCATGTTTCAAGAGGTCTGGAGATTTTATATCAGAAAACTGTTAACAGAAGGACTGAAAGGAAAGGAAATTATTGCTCGACAGACTCGAATAGACTCTGACTTAAGTAGATACAGTAATGAAGAGTTTAAGCTATAGAAAGTAGAAGCAAGATTTCGGCAAAGATTCTGCATTATCCTCATGTATCGGCTATACCTCAGGGGCACGCTGTAGCGTAGTTGATTGAGGCACAATGCTACAAGCCGGAAGATCGCGGTTTCGAGTACCGATGAGGTAGATATTTTCAATCGACCTATTCCTTATAGCCGCAATTTAGCCCTGGGGGCGACTCAGCCTCTAACAGAAATGAGTAACATGAATCTCCCTGGTGAGTAAATGGCGGCCGACGCGGAAGGCTCACAACCTTACCGCCATCTGTATGCCGATTGTCTAGAGAAAGTGTTTGAGCCTCGACGTCTCACAACCCTATGGGCCTTCACGGCCTGTTACAGGGATAACTTTATTTTTATGGGCTATCCGTCAAGAAAGGAATTCTCTATCCCGGATAATATTAGGTAAATCCCATTGCATCTCCACCTTCATCATCGTTCTTCCACACTCTTTCAATAGTATATAATAATTCAATTCAACTCTTTATTATTTATGTGCCGAGTCAACAGCCGCAAGGCCAATTACAGACAAAGCAGAGTGTAGATATNTCTGGTCCGTCACAGGGACCGAAACATGTAAGAGTGCTACGTTTTCAAGTAGTAAAAACTTCATTAGTCACACTGGACGGAGTTGTTTTGTCTTAATAATAGTAATAATAATAATCATATTAATAATAAAATTCTTTATTATGTGCCGACTCAACAGCTACAAGGCAAATTACAGACACAGCACAGTGTAGGTACAGGTAATTACATTATGGGCAAACACAACATAAAGGCAAAGACAAATTGCAGGCAGAACTGGAGGAAAACACATTAATAGAGAAAGTAAACACGCGAACAAGCAACCGAACGAAGACGATAAGATAATTAGTCACTCATTCACTCATGAGTGAAGGAGAAGGTGATAGCCACTCATGTGGTCAACAAATTTCCCACCTTTTGTTGGACCCGAAATTGTGTTACCTTGCGAGATTTGGTGCTCACTGCGTTGGCTGTGAAGGATACTACCTTATAGGATGTTACACGTTGTGTTCGGGTATAATTGTAAGGAGGATGTGGATGGTCGTGCCATAGCTCAAGCTGTTAGTCGTTGGTTTCCCACCGCTGCGGCCCGGGTTCGATCCCGGGCCTGGTCAAGTGAGATTTATGACGGACAAAGTGGCGCTGGGGCGGGTTTCCTCCGAGTGCTTCGGTTTCCCCTGCCAATCCCCTCAAATCTTACAAGTGATATTTCATGTTTAAGAAGAAGGATATGATGCAGTAATCAATAAGTAAATCTGTATGTAATTAGTTCAGATAAATTATTAAGAATCATCTGCTATAATCTGATAATGATAGGGTATATGAAGGCACCGCAGATACTTCCAGGGACACTGTATATATGTATACACATGACTTTCATTAAGAGAAAAGACCAATGCAAGACAACTGGACAACATGGTGGAGGTAGTCAATTTTTATTTATCAAAGTGAATTCAGATCAGTGGGCACAAAATCCCAACATTAACGTCGGAATATAGGCATCGAATGATTATCATCCGTTGCTTCATGTTCGACAGGTCCCGGCTTCAAAACTCGTCTTGGAAGCCAACTAACCTTACAATTTTCATTATTACCGTCAGTCACTAGAGACAAGTGTCAGGACGTGACCTTAGATTCATCTATTACTACTCCGTTTAACTTCTATTAACAATAATTATGAGATAATTACATAACCCAGCATTTGGAAGAATTTTTTCAATAAAGGGAGACTCAGTCAGCTGCAAGATCTCAGTCCCTTTATCATGATACATACATCGGCTGCTTTCCTTGACTTTCAAACTATGTTTTAAAAATATCTATTCTAATACAAAAATATGTTGCGCAGCTCTCTGAACTGATGCCCTTACATCAGCAAGCACTGTAGGTGTGTAGTCAGCCTTGAAATAATTCCTGGCGCCAGGTTGTCATGGCGCCTAAAATTTTCATGATGTCACTCAGTATGTTTCCGTATAAATGGCACACACATCACCCATCAAAGTTGACGGGGAGAATCGCCCATTTTCCCCGTTTCCTTACCCTTTCTTGTCTTTATCCCATTTCCTTCTTTCTTCCATATTGCTTTCCAATCACTTTTATCTGGCCATCCCTCTCGTAGTTTCATTCCTCTTCTCTTTCTTTCCTCTTCATTTTCTAGTTACATGAGTTCCCTGTCCACTGATAAAACCTTCATCAATATCTGTCTTGTCTTTACGTCGTTATTTCGTTCCCTTTCCTTTAATGTGTCCATCCAAGTGCCTTCATTCGGGTGCCGGGATAGCTCAGTCGGTATAGCGACTGCCTGCGGGCTGGATGACTAAGGGGTCGTAGTTACTATAGGATTCTGACGATGGTGTATAACACATAGAGATATTGGGTTTTCGGACTTTATCCATCGCCCTGGTTTTAAGATAACTAAGAAAAACACGACAAGGCTAGCTCTTTCTAAGGGACCCAACAGAATAGGTGTTTTCCCTCACCTGAGGACGGAAACAGATCTCTATAAGGGGCCGTAGTTCGAGACCCTGTAGGGTCAAATATTTTCTCTTCTCCAATTCTCCATACTGGCTCTGGGGTCGACCCAACTTCCTATCGAATAGGTACAGGTTCTTGGGAGTAAAGCGGTGAGGGCGTGAAGCTGACCACTCACCTCCAGCTACTGCCGAGGTAAAGAAAATATGGACCTACATACGTACATCTACTCCCCCATACGCCTTCATGTGCTTAATTAGTTAAGCATAGGGACAACTGAACTTTTTTATTCTTATTCTATCTCCGTTCTCCTCCGCGTATCCTAGCGAAAGCGATAGATTGTTCTTTCCCTTATCATATCAGTATTAGATGTTAGTTCACATTTTAATCGTCTCAGAGTAAGGGAGTGTTGGAAGAACTGAAGAGTTCTGGGATACAACGCTTCGGAGCAACATGTCGCCTCCATCTTCAGAGTCGAAGAATAATCAAAGCAAGAAACCAGCTTTACATGTACTTAACCCTGGTGTCTTACTTAGCTTACTCTTAAAACCTGAAGATGGAGGTTACATATTCATTTGAAACGCCGGTTGACTTTCAACGGACTAGATGACGCTATATCCCAGAATATAGAACTCTTCATAATCACCAACGTGAGAACGTCAGATCCTTCAAAGGAACTGCCTATTATTTAAATTCAGATGCTTATGTTGTCCTCTTGTTAAGAGAAATGAGTAAAATTTTACCTTACGTGTTTTGATTTTTACTTTGACTTCTAGATTTTGGTTGTGATTACTAAATTAATACAAATTTGTTCTGGCCTACTGAAGTAGTAGTTTATTGAACAGGTTGTTATTGGAATTTGTGTGTCAGTGTGTGTGTATGCGTGTTTATGAATTTGATTCACAACGAATAGATCTCAACCCCTCCCTGTGGAATGTTCTGGATGTCAAGTCCATGTTCGAAGCACGCCACAGAGTGATACCAAATTATTTAATTTATTAATCATTCATAACTTCACAAGATGAGAGCAAGAGTGACCTGAGTTTAATTGTTCCGGCACTGCCTTTGACAACAAATTGCATCAAAACAATATTCTGCATAGTGAATTAAATTCCCTTTTGTTATTCTGTTGTTATTTTTATTGAGGTCCCAAGTTTTATGTATTCCATATCGGGCTGCTCGTTATTGCCCCCTTCCGTGACAGAAAAATTCTGAAACAGAACACTAAAATTAAATGCCGTCTGTGAAACTTTTGGCGCATTTTCGACTTATCATGTCTCACTTCCCCTTTGAAATTGATGCGAATTTATCTCAGACACAGATATATTGTCAACAGTTCATATACTGTACCGCTTTCGGACATTTAAAGCTGTTTAAAATAAAATTAGAACTTTTATTCAATAATAATCACATTTTTGTCACGGCCTGTTATTTTAATTTCAGCCACTTTTGAGGAACATAACTTCGACTTGAACTCCACGTATTAGAAGTTCAGAAACAAATGTGAACCAAAACGAGATTAACCCCAAATAATATTCACACAGAAGCTGTACACCAATTCAATTTAAATCTGATAAACTCTTGTAGAGATAATATCTGTGGTCTGACAGACACCATCTCTTCATTATGCGTTCAGTTTATTTACTGTGTGCCAAAAGTACACGGTAATTTTTAAATCTAGTTTCATAAATACAGACATGGGTAAATTCATTTAGCAACGTAATTATCTAAGGACAATACAACATGATTCTAGTATGTTTTCAGGGACGTGCGTGTTTTTAGAAACACCAAGCCTCCTGTCAGATTGTTACTGGGATAAATTAAAGGAATCAGGGAGCCGAATCTTCTACTATCTTCTTTTCACGATATTTAAAATGAAATGGTTTACTTCAGTTCCAAATGTCCAGTGCATGGTGTTTAGGCGGGGGTGTAGTTTACATCACTGTTACAAAGTTTCACATCTGCCTCCCCCATCCAAGTTAACAATTAATTTCTTTCTCCTGCAGACAGAGTTCGGTTGTTCCTTTCTTTACTAAAACTTCTTTAGAGTTTTTACTCCTTTTCAATTGTTTAAGTAAAAAAAAAACTTAGAGGAAAGTTTATTGAACTGGACAAAGAAGAGCGACCACCTGTTGGGATTTCTTGTGAGATGGCGTAAACAGGAAAATACTTTTGTTAAAGATCTAACCTATTGCATTTCCACTTAGAATTCAGATTAATCATCTGAAATGGAAATCAGTGCTAGAGAATATTTCATTTCAGGAGGGTCACTGGTTTCTTATTTACTGAGGAGTAACGTGAGACTTGGAGGAAGAGACTTTTTCATTATACAAGTGATTTAAATCACTTTAATTCCTTTAGAAAGAATACGAAATTTCTTATGAAAGTTACATAGTAGATTTTGCAGGATACAAGTTCTGAAACTGTAAATGCGCACGCGCTTCTGAGTCACTGGATTTAGCTTAACCTGTCATCTTCATGAAGCCAGAGTCAACTCTTAGGTGTCATAAAATATGTATTTCCCTTAACAATAAATTTTGATACACACATCAGTCTTCCACGTGCAGTGGCTGCAGCTTGCCTCGAACTTCTCACTTACCTAGTTCCCTGGCTCCGGCTTCATGTCGGAGAGCAGTACTGAAGGTAATGCCTTACTGACAGAATAGGTAAATGTTGAAACTGTTCTGTTAATGACCGATTGCATTATTAGTTCATGACTAGCTTAATCAGTGGTTTAGTCATTTGCAGAATTAATCACAGATCGGCTGGCTTCATAACTAACTTAATGAATTACTAACAGAGTGACTGATTAACATAATGACTGGTCTATTGTGTAAGTGATTTAATAATTGGCAGAATGAATTACTAATTGTTTGGCATAATTTCTTACTGACATAAGTGACTTACTCGCTAACAGAATGGGCCACAAGGGACCCAAGACCATATTTTACAGTCTCAGATTCAAGAATCCCCCAACCTGGAGGACCAGGTCTCCGTATTTATATCTCCCAACTCCTCGTTATATAGCCAATGCACGGACCCCACAGAAAACACATCTCTTAACATTTCTTCTATTGTTTCATTTGTGGCTGTTGGGATGACCACGATTGCGGCTGAGCCATTGCCTAGCAACGGCTGTCTTTGCTGGCTTCACAATTCTGGCTTTGAGCAGACATACCACGGTATGAAGCACAAAAACAATTAATGTTAAAACAGAGCACGTGTGTATGGCCCAGATGTAGCGAAGCAAATCGTATTTTCTGGGTCATATTTTAGTATTTTCTTCGCTTGATCACGTTGTTGATCGCCTTTCAAGGACCTGTCTTAGTACGTATTTTGCCCTCATACTTTACAAAATGCAGGCGCGTGTTATTGAATTGTTTGCCGCTGTTATATTTGCATCTGAAAGTTCCATCTCGCATGAAGTTCGTGTCTTATGGACAAGAAGGCTCCAACATTTTGAGACAGGAAAGAGGAAAGGTCCATCCATCTGCATTTGTGATACCATGACACAGAGATACGAGTATTAATATTCATATCTACAGTATCGGATACAATCCGTCAGACAAAACCCACTAAAGTCCTTTATTTATAAATACAATACCTTAATGTGGCCACGCGGTAGCGTAGTTGGTTGAGGCCCTATGATACAAGACGGAAGGTCGCAGGTTCGATTCCTGATGAGGTTAGTGGATTTTTTCAAATTACCTAATCTTTCAAGCCGCACTGTGGCCCTGAGGTCGACTCAGCCTCTAACAGAAATGAGTATCAGGAATCTTTCTGGAGTGTAAAGGGCGGCAGGAGCGTAAGGCTGACAACCTTACCGCCATCTGTGAGTCCATTATCTAGAAAATGTGAGAGCCTCCACGTTTCACAACCCAATGGGCCTCTACTGCCTGTTACAAGAATAGCTTTACCTTTTGCCTTTTATAATTTCCTTTAATGATGCTCCCCTACATTTGTAGAGCATCTATCGAACTCAATAATATATATATTTAAGAAGCTGTTTCATCTGTGGACGCTATACACCATCCAGTGATCTGATGATAAAAAGAACTCCGTTATTTTAGTCCGCAAGCGAATTATACCGACCGAGCGACCGCCGCTTACTGGCGAAGTTTAGTGCCAACTTTTTGCGGAGAGAGGGTGCCGCGTGATCAGCGCAACGAATTCCCACGGCCATTAATTTCGGTTTTCTAGACCGGAGCCGCTATTTCCTTGAAATAGCTACTCGGTTATCATCACGAGACTGAGTGGACCCCGTTCCAGACCCACTACTTCTCAGAAAAAAATCTGGTAGCGCCGGGAATCGAACCTCTGGATCTGTAGCCAAGAACGCTGACCACTAGACTACAGAGGCAGTCATGAGCGTCATGAGCGTCATGAGCTGATAATATGATCAGTAATATTGAGCAAACTATGAACTGAATGGGGAATACCGCATCATACTTGGGAGTACTATCTGATATTTTTGTAGATACTGAGGGAAGCCACGAAAGGCGGCGGTAAGGGTTTTAGGTAACCCAGATGAGATTCGGAACACGTTCTACCCGAAAACAAATATTGCTACGTAAATTAGCTCTCTGAATTCAAGAGCCATGGCCTCAAAAGATATACAATTATAATTACGAAAATTAGGAAAATATCGGGTAGTAGCAAGTTTTAAGATTTTCTATTGTCTCGTTTTGTCATTAGAGCAAATGAAGAAAACTGAAGAATAATCTCAGTTAGGATAGTTGGAAAGGCAGGAAATCAGTAATAAATTTAGATAAATATTTCATTTCCAGAATACGCAGCTGTGTCTCAGTACATTTCATCTGCAATGTGACAATATTAAGTAAACGGGGACCGTAGGTGTGGCTGCATGTATTCAGTTTTAGGACCATACGCACTCTCGTCAAATTAATTACTTCCGAATTTTCTACCTCCATAGTATTTATATTTATATTACTATTGTTTCCTTCCTTTCATTTTCTTCATCCTGCAGAAAAATTATGATAGATGCAAATGAATTGATTTTAAATGGATTATTCTACCAGTGAACTTGTAATTTCTTAAATTGCTCCATACTGTAGCGTGTAGAGCCGTTGCTATGCAATGACCGCGAGATCGGTGGATATACCTGGGCCTTTTCTGGGCTCACACCCCATACGCTTCCATGGTGTAGTACGTAATTAGTTAAGCACAGGGACAACTTCGCCTTTACTTTTATCGTGAAATCAGGCCGCTTTAAAGTGTCTAATACACTACAGTTTAAGAGTTCAAATAATTGCGTGCTCTTTCGAGTTGCATTTCTTATATCTGAATGTAATACAATTAAATGAAACAACGCCGAGGAAAATATTGGGAACTGCGAGAAAGGAAGTAGAGAAGAACGCAGAGAACTACAGAATGAAGTAGTTCGCAGTTTGTAGTCCTCTCGTGTTGTTAGCGTTACTCCAGCAGAAAGATGTAGACCCGAAATGTAGGCACCAAAGGGAATAAAGTTCATATGGAAATCTCGAATTTTGAAGAGGAAAGAGACCACTTGGGAGGTCTACATGGAAGTTGGATGATAATATTAAATTGACTTAAAGAAATGGGTTTCCAGTATGTTAACTGGAGTGCCTCGCACCGTAGTGCACTCCAGCGGCTTTGTATGGCGGTTATTGTGTTATCGGTTCTGTAAGAAGATCGAATTTCTAAACACGGTCTATATCTGTGTCACTTAAAAACCTTGCACCATACAGTTACATACGTAGTCAATGTATTCGTTTGTTTGTGTGTTAGTAAATGAGTTGGTTCGTCAGTTTCTCGCAGCTTTACGGGCGTCGGCACACCAAGGAAACCGGCAACCGCAACGCAACCGCAATTTCAGAGAACTGCTCTCAGCCTGAGTTGAACACACGTTACTGAATGAAGCAACGAAACTGGCGAAATGAGAAACTCAACTTCCAGGTAACGGAGCATGCCAGTCTTCTCTCAATTGCGTTGCCACGGGGTTTCCTAGTGTCAGCTGTCCTCTAACGCACTTCAGTGATTCATTTGTTTCTTAAGATGGCACGAAAAGTTGACGAAGCTGCTAATTTTGTTTTTGTGCAGTTAATTGAGCAAGAGCCTGATATATGACAAACCCAACCTGGACTATCCTAGGCAGGACAAAATAGATTTGGCTTGGGAGAGAATTTCTTATGAGACGAAGGAGTCAGGATCCAGGTTAAGTTCTTTCGGAACAATGTAAGCGCTTCAGTTTAAATTGTCACAGAAGAAAGGATGCACCCAATGTTTTCTTTCCTTGATATTGTATTTAAGCCTCCTGTTGCATTAATATATTGTAACGTGTTTCGTTACTGAAGACGCCGTTGAGATGGTTAATTGGTTTATTTAACGATCTACAAGTAACGGCTACAATTAATTGTCACAATGTTACGGGTTTCCACACTTTACAAACCCTACAACAAAATCTCTTAATGCTATCTTCCAGAGTCTTCACGTATTAATAACGCGGGAGCTATACAAGTCTCCCTGAATTACACACTCCAGATATCACTGGTTATCACTGGTTATCGCACACGCGTCTGTAGCTCGTAACTTGCGAACTGAGAACTCGTTGATAACGCACTGACTCTCGCTTGCTGCTCAGCCGGCTTTTATTCCGTTCGCTGTTGCTAGTTGTGAACTGGCGTATAGCCTAGCAACGCTGTTACCCCTTGGTGACGTCACCGCTGTTGACTCGCTTTGCATAGCTTCAAGGTTGCGGGTACTCGACTAACTTCGGCTCCGCTCGTGACGTCACCGCGGGGAGAGTGGCGGGGTGATGACTCGCCTATTACGCGAGCGCTACGTTACCGCTACGTGCCGCTGGGGAGGTAGGGGTCAACATGTCACAATATAATTTATTTCACATATATTTCCGTCTTAAATGCAACTTATTAAATAGTCACGTTTCTTCCACATTACGTGTTTCGGCTGTATAAGGTCATCATCAGAGGACTTCTATCTTGCTAAAGTTTTTGCAATGTATGTCAAAATTTCATATCACGCGTGAACGCGATATTTCCTGATTAAAATAAATTAACCTCAATTAAAATAAGTTAATTAACATCCCAACATTTTCCATATGGTCGTCATCCTCTCTTCTCACGTCGTCTCAACCGGTCTCAACTACCACCACGTTATGACAGGATCAGTATTATTATCTTACATTGCAGAAGTTAAGTTCACGAAATTAAAAAATACAATCATGCATTACGTCGGAAGAACACACCCACTTGAGATGATGTGAGCCACTAATCAAACATAAGTTTCCTCAGTGTGTGCCTGCTAATCCGGAAACCAGTTGCCTGCTTGAAATAGGTAAATTTTCTCGGAAATTGAAGTTGCTTTGCAATTACCAGTTTCCTTGCTGTGCCCTGGCCCTAATATTGTAACCCACCTCCGTACACGGCTTTAATTATTATAACTCGCCACTTGGTGTTCTGTGTGGCCCCTTCGTTTGGCGCCACTTATAACTGACCCACTCAGTTAGGCTTCAAGCCCCACGAGTTGGTCGCCACTTTCAACTGTCCTCTTAGTGCCCTTACTTTGGTCTCCACTTTCATCCGCCGCTTCCTTGCTGTCGTCTGGTTCAGCGTAGGGTGTAGGATTACTCTGAATTTGAATTTGTATGGGCGCCAGTGGACTTGGGTGAAATTCACGAATTTGGAACGGGGAAAACAAAGGGGGTGGGAACGTGGATAGGCGGGCGTTTGGGGTTTCGACTGCTCAGACGGTAGGACAAGATTCTGTGTCAGAGCGACTTCTGGGCCTTGCTCACACAAGGAGATAGAGAACACTGAAAACACACACTTCACCAACACTGTTATACTCTATTGTAAATGTGCACTACAATTACACTTTACCAGGCTGTAGAACTTTGAATTTGTACACCGGATTCGGGCCAACACCGATTTAACGTCCGGGAGGTTACTCCTGTTACTCCCTTTTGGCTACTCACTCCTGTTACTCACTGTTGATGACTGACTGCTCTGGAGAGGCAGAAGTCCTGACGGAAAGCAGGAACGCCTGGTTTCCTCTCCTCTGAAATTTTTCTGATTGGCTGAACCTAAAATTTGGGTGTTACTCTCATTCACATCAGCCAATCCCTAACAAGATCCATGTTAATTTGGGCCTAAGTACCAGACGGTCCTTCTGACAGCTCTCAAATAAATGAAGGTACACTAACGATCGCTCGGTACGCCCCTCCGAAAATTATTGCGACTCGTATCTGTCAAGTCTCAAATTTTCAAAGACTCGTACCGCTGAAGTTAAGCATTGAAATTCCCAGAAAACGCAGCGGGATACTTTCTGCTCCCTTCTGGGGTTTCAAGTGACCTGCAGCTCGCTTCTCCCTCAGAAAGACCAAATGTCGTCCTTGGCGCCTGCTGGTGCTGGGGTCAATTGTGTTTCAACTTTTGTTAACTGGTAATACAGTTCGTTTACTTTTAGTACATTATAATTAAGAATGTAAATCAACAACATTGCTGAGGTTCCTGCATGGTGCGGTTACATTATATTCTCACCTCCTGTAAACTTCTACATTCGGACTTCTCTCCTTTATGATCAACTGACTGGAGAAAAGTTCTGAAGCTTTCAGTCATTCTATACGGGTTAGACGATTGACGCTTATTGGACTGGCACTGTGCTGTCACCTCCCATTAAGCTCAACCAATCCTATCATCCGTTATTCTCACACCGACCTCTCGCCCGCTCACAATACTACACTCGCTCATCAACTTGCGGACTCAGCAGTCTGACTTTGCTTTCTCTTACTCCAGCGAAACAGTCCGATAAAAGTCGTTTGAATATTCGGACGAACATATCGCCTCAGTTTTCAAGGTTGAACAGTAAGTCACGCATGAAGGGCCGCGCCATAGTTCAAGCGGTTAGTCGCTGGCTTCCCACCGCGGAGGCCCGGGTTCGATTCTGGGTCTGGTCAAGTGGGATTTATTGTGGACAAAGCGGCGTTAGGGCGGGTTATCTCCTAGTACTTCGGTATCCCCTGCCAATCTTCATTCCTCCAAATCCTCCATCATAATCACCCGGGGCAGGTACAATACGCCAATCAGTGGCCGCCGTGCCGAGTGGACCCAGCTGGACTCCACCTTCCACTATACGAAAAAATGAAATTGAACCGCTGCTACTCCCGTCTTCACCCTACCACCTACAACCTTCGTGAAGTCAGGAGCGGTTCATCGTCACAGGGTCTCGCGTCGTGTTCACAATACTCCCTAAGGTCGTCGCAGGGAATCCAAGCGAGCAGCGCAGGGCCTATCAGAAGTTATAATGATCGACCATATAACAATAACAAGATTTAATGAGAACAAAACACAAAATAACGGACTACAAGAATATACAGAAAAAAATAGAGCACTGCGGCGTACAATGTCGCTGACAACCCAGTATACACGGCTGATTTCAGCCCTATACTTATCTGCACTTCGGGGCATCAAACTCAGCCGACATGCCCAGTTCAACTGGCCACCTACATGAGGTACGGAAGTCGTTACACCACAACACGACTTCACCACTGCTTCTTGGTCAGCCACAGGCGGCCCCAAAGAAAATATATTGTGACAGAGTGAAGAGATTATCGCGAATAGGGTTATAAAGTGTGAAACCCCGCAACAGTGTGAACAGATTATTGCGAATAGAGTTATAAAGTGTGAAACCCCGCAACAGAGTGAACAGATTATTGCGAATAGGGTTATAAAGTGTGAAACCCCGCA
>NW_019735561.1:72096-82154 GCF_002891405.2 Cryptotermes secundus | reverse complement strand
AAGAATAATATATACACTATATATACACCGAAACTAGATTTAGAAAAACCCCGCCGAACTGAAATTTAGAAATTCCTCCCGCTGGTCCGCCAACGTCCTAGCCCGATTGGATCCACTATCAGACTCCTCCACTGCTCCCAAAACATACATCCTTCCGAGACACACAGGTGTAGGAAGGGAAGGGGAAACCACGTGATCTAAGGGAAGAGGAGGAGAGGGTAAGCTCTAGGACAACGATAAGGGGTAGCGTGGAAGGTACAGCTGGAAGCCATGACATCACGGAAGGGAGCCGTTGCTTCTTCACGGCTCAAAATCACTACGAAGCAGGTAGCAAGACCAGTCATACGAGACACGAATGCTGTAGAATAGTACATCTTCCGCTTCGTACTGAGGATGTCTGGAGTTCAAATCTCATCTCGGGAACTGGTTATTCTGATCGATGTTTTTCGTGTTTTATCTCGGGTGTCTCGAGGAAAATGTCGGAAAAATATCTCAAAATAGGTTACGACCGCTTCCCATATAAAACATGGCCTACAGCATTTCTCTTACTA
Organism: Cryptotermes secundus; assembly: GCF_002891405.2. NCBI lineage: Eukaryota > Metazoa > Arthropoda > Insecta > Blattodea > Kalotermitidae > Cryptotermes > Cryptotermes secundus. The sequence goes on along the minus strand of NW_019735561.1, from coordinate 81,603 downwards.
TTGCGTGCTCAACTGTTGTTATGGTTACGTGACGATTACCGACCGTTACGTAGCAAGAAATGCTCACTCAGTAGCACCACCATGTATTTACAGAGCCGTTCCCAAATAAGGGCTGTGTCTGTAGACTTCTCAATTATGTCTTTCAGCAGACATGCTAATATATGAATGAATGAATGTATAAGGGATGGGCCTTCTTGGCCCTTGTACCGCGACCACGGTGATATATTGTGCCTTCATGCTAATATATATATATTCCTTATAATACAAACGGAAGTTGCTCAGAAGTAATGTATTCAAGGCTGATACAACAGGTCTAAAAACCTGGTAACGAGTGTTTCGGAATATCGGTGAAAAGGTTAAGAAATTCTGATTGTATCGTTGAGTGTTTTTCTTCATATTATGATTCATAGATTCAGTTTCCATATTGTCTGCTTGTACCGTAACACATTCATGCTGGGTGAAATAGGGAGGACTTCCGGAACTATTTCCTTCAAGTCGCATTGCATAAACATACAATATGCCCTGACACTTTTTTTTTGTCCTGACATGACGTATCCCTTCACACGCGAGATCTCTCTCCCCAAGCTCTGAAGCCATTTCTTTCGGAGAAGGAAGAAATTCCGTACACAGAATAAGTAGATGCACGAATATTGTATTGTATCCTTGTGGTCCTTTGAGAAATTCTCTTGCTGCTTTCCATTCTAAGTAAATTGAGATCTGCAGAAAGAAAAATCAAATTATTCCCAAACTGACTTCAGCAGAAATGGATGGAAGAAACGCCGTCCTTGGCAACGAATGAAGGGAAATTGGAAGTGACATGCGAATAGGCGTTACACGAGGGTACAGGTTTCTTATCTCGCTCAAGCTAACCCGGCGCATAGAGAATTCAGGAGGTCCATAGTACATTCCGTTGCCTGTACACAGGACCGCTGTTTCTGTCTCCAGTTCAAAATCAAAGCAGAAATGGGTATAGTATTTGTGAGGTACTCGGTTCAGTCTGTTATGTCACAGATTTACCATGATTTTATTCAGTATATCCCTATGCCTCTCTCACTCATGGAGCTGAACCCTTCTTGAGAAGTCGCTAATTCTGCAGCTACTCAAGAATTTCCCAGCATTTTATGTAACCCGAATGTTCATTACCGTGTTCACAAGAGCCCTACACTGGTCATTATCCTGAGCCAGATCAATCCAATCCATACCATCCCATCCTATCTCTCTAAGATCCATTTTAATATTATCCACCCACCTACGTCTTGGTCTTCCGAGTGGTCTCTTTCCTTCTGGTTTCCCACCAATATCTTATATGCATTCCTCTTCTCACCATTCGTACTATATCCCCTGCCCACCTTATCCTCCTTGATTTCATCTTCTAATTATACTTGGAAAAGAGTACAAGTTATGAAGCTCCTCATTATTGCAAGATATACATTCATTACAAATAATCGTATATGGGCCGAGAATGTAGAATGAAAGGGAGGACCACATATCCTCCTTGGCTAGATCATTCGAATTAGACTTGAAGAAGAATAAAAGTTATGAAGCTCCTCATTATGCATTTTTCCCCAACTATGCCTTTTTTTCCCCCTTGGCACTACAGCCCCAGTGGGCTTGGCCTACTTCCATGAACTTCTCCGTTCACTTCGGTTATTCTAGATCTTACACATTCTGTAGGACTCCTTGGGCGGGTGATCAGCTCGTCGCAACGCCTCTATGTATACACAAACACAAAAGAAGGCACACACATAAACTAAATAAACATCCATGCCCTAAGTGGGATTTGAACCCACGATCCCGGTTTCCAAGCGAGCGAAGACAGTACATGTCTTAGACCGTTCGGCTACCGTGACCGGCCAACTGTGCCTTTAGTCGCTTTAAATATGGGAGGACAGTTTCTTTCACCTACTGAATTCATCAAATGTAAACAGTTTCTCCAGTGCTTTAGAAGATGTATGAATCTCCAGTTGATAAAATATCTTTGAAGTGTTTAGATATCTGATTAACTCCATGTATTAGTGATTTCTAGATATCCTTGTAGTCCCTCAGGAAGACAAGAAATCAACCCCACTTTGTAGGGAACCCTAAAATTCATTGCAATATTCACAAGAATTTACATCTGGACTTATCCTGAAGCAGAAGTATCCAGCTACACTCTTTTGCCCTATTTCTTTAAGATGAAAAACAACATTTTCCTCCAGTTACCCCCAGATCTTTCAAATAGACGCTTCCTTTAGTTTTCGGGATTAAAATTTATCATGCATTTCTCGTATTCCCTACGTACCTCGCGCCTATCTCATTCTCCTTGATTTGATCACCAGAATAATAATTTCCGGAGATTACAATTATGGAGTTCATTATTATAGAAGTCTCTGAGGCCTCCAGTAACATCCTCTCTCGTAGACCCCACTGCCTTCCTCCACATCCTGTTCTCAAACACTGTGTCGCAGCAAGGTTCCCCCGAATTTAAATTCATGAACATTTTCGACATACTCGTGCGCATGCACGTATATATGTAGATCTTGATCTATATTGTTGCAATGATTAACGGTGTACAGTATGTTACGATAACTTCCTCTAGTTTCGGTTCCACTCCTCACGTTTACTCCGATCATGAAGTGTTATGCAGTCCATGAAGCCTCTACAGAACTGTTAATTAACCTCAGAAAAGATAATGTCTTACGTAAAGTTAAGACTGAGGTTCAATGCAAAGACTAAAGACAGACGTGGGCAACTATTCGACTTCTGCAGCAAAAAACCTGGCACTGAAACCTGAACCTGTATAACTGAAGTTGCGATAATTTGCTATTTTACATATTTTGTTTGCCATAATATTTATTTATTGGAGGCATGACCCTGTTTTGGATGAAGTGACAGGGGTTGGAGAAAACTGCAGAATGAGCAGCTTCATAACTTGTACTCTTCTCCAAGTATAATTAGAATGATCAAGTCAAGGAGGATGAGTTGAGCAGGGCATGTAGCATGAATGGGGGAGACGAGGAATTTATTTAGGATATTGGTGGGAAAGCGAGTTGGAAAAACCCACTAGGAAGACCAGGACATAGGTGGGTGGGCAATATTAAAAATGGAACTTAGAGAGATGGGATGACATGGTATGAATTGAATTGATCTGGCTCAGGATAGGGATCAGTGGAGGGCTCTTGTGAACACGGCAATGAACCTTCGGGTTCCATAAAATGCTGGGAAGTGCATGAGCAGCTGCACAATTGGCGACTTTTCAAAAAGGGCTCAGCTCCTTGAGTGAGTAATAGTTCTGTTTTTTAAATAGTTCAGTAGGTTAATGTAGGTTCACTGCACGAGAAACATAGAGATATGAATTCTACAGACTTTGTTTTGAATACATAATGTTTAATTATAGTGAACTGTAAGAGAATGTGTACCACGAACAATAGTTAAGCGTCTGTAAATACATGTTTAGGTGTTAAAATATTTTGAAATTTTTGTACTTACGAAACTGATGTTTTGTCACGAGCAAGGAAGTGGAATCACCGCTTTAAATCACTTAGAGCGTTTCAGTTTCATCGCAGAAAACACAGCCTCAAAAGAATGTCATTTCCGGCTGTCAGGCATTTAAAATATCGGCTTTATGACTCAAGTTTTTCTTATTTGTTTCAGGTAAGTCACATGCTCTTATGATGTCACTTCGAAATGACGTCACCTCGAAAACCAGTAAGTACGCTTAAATTCGTGGATTCTCTTATAACCTAAAATGTGTATTTCTGTAACTGCACTTATGAAATAGAAGGTGGTTTGAATAGAAATTTATTCATTGTTTGCTTCGTGATTTTTCCAATTTATGTTGGCACTGGACACTAAACCAGAGGAGAGAGAGACGGTTCAGTCCATATAAAAAAGGCAAAATTTAATGCTATACGTGTAACAGGCCGTGGAGGCCCATAGGGTTGTGAGACGTCGAGGATCCCTCATTTTCTCTAGACAATCGGCTTACAGATGGCGGTGAGGTTGCCAACCTTACGCGCCGGCCGCCCTTCACCCCCAGGAAGATTCATGATACTGATTTCTGTTAGAGGCTGAGTCGATCACAGGGCCATAGTGCGGCCAGAAGGATTAGGTAAATTGAAATTTGCGTTGAACTCATCTTGAACGTGTTAGTTGAGCCGTTGCCTAGCGACTATAGAGGGATACGTAGACAGAGCCACAGTCTCTCCTTTGACACGACTTGGATCGCATAGAAAATGACGCTTCCAACAATTCTTGTATTATTGCGTGTGTATTCGTTGCCGCGATATCGTTTTACCAAGCCGGTGTCTAGCAACGTACACATACAAATATAAAGAGACTGGTGGAGGTTATTTATGAATTACACCGTTAAGATTGGGCTCAGGTGCCATCATATACGCACCAAGTCTCTTAAGGATTGATTCAGGCATTCAAAAGTTAATGTGGGCTTTGAGNGGGGGGGGGGGGATTTCGCAGACAAACAATAATGTGATCCCATAAGCCTATTTTTATTTTTTCAAAATAAGGAACGTAGGATAATACCAATGTGGAAATAAATTGATAAATACCAAATTTAGTAGAATAGAATAAAAATGGTCTCTGTAGTCCATTGGTCAGAGCTCCTTCATACAGATCTATAGGTGCGGGTTCTATTTCCGGCGCTACCAGATTTTCTGAGAAGTAGTGGGTTTGGAACAGGGTCCACTCGGCCTCGTGAGGATAACTGAGTGTTATTTCAAGCAAATAGCGGCTCCGGTCTAGAAAATCGAAATTATCAGCCGTTGGCATTCCTTGCGCTGACCACGCGACACCCTCTATCCGCTAAACTTGTCAATAACATCGTCGACAAACGGCGGTTGCTCGGTCGGTATAGTTTGCTTGCGGACTGAAACCACGGAGTTTAGTTTTTAGTTTAGAAGAAAAATAATAAACAGAAAACAATATCAATTTATTAATAAGATAGATATAATTCTAATAAATAAAAATTTGTAATTGATGAACGTTTCATGTTTTTAGTAAATATTTTCACAAAAATTAAATTTTTATGCTTGACCTGCCATGTGCAAAACGAGAGACACTGCCGTTGAAAGCAAAGGAGGCTAAGAGTCAAATTTGTCGTAAATGGCACGTAATTTTTGACGCTGTGGTTTACCTACAAAGACGCGGACTGAATTGCGTGGGGCTAACAACTAGGAGCTGTGGTCACTGCGTCAGTGTTCAGGCGTTTCTCATTTAGCAGCGGTCAACTCTTTAGAAGCCGTGTTCAATTAATCAATACTCTACGCGAGTATTTCACGTATTCGGATTCTGTTTCTTACTTGAATAATAGTTCTTGAGGTTCTTTCGTTGTAAACATAGATTTAATCAGCGCTAGGGCGAGGAATGGAGCAACGCAACCTCGAGTCTCTCTTGTTTGTATTTCATTTGGCACAGATATTTCGCGTTCGACCAAAACTTTGATTTTTAATCTGAAACTAACGATCCCGTAAGTTTAATCATGTTTGTAAAAAATTATGATTTAGAAAAGTTATATAACATGACCATGGGGAACGGTGTAGCGTAGTGGTTAAGGTACTATGCTTCAAGCCGGAAGTTCGCGGATTTAAGTCACGATGAGGTCATTGGATTTTTTTCAGTTGACCTAATCCTTCCAGCCGCACTATGGCCCTGGGGTTGCCTCGGCCTCCAACAGAAGAGAGTACCAGGAATCTTCCTGAGTTTAAAGGACTGTCGGCAGGCGCTTAAGGCTGACAACCTTACCACCATTTTTGAGCCAATTGTCTAGATAATGTGGGTCCCTAAACGTCTCACGATCCTATGGGCCTTCACGGCCTTTTACAGCTTTACGTTTTTACTTACTTTTTACTTTTATAAAACATGACCGGCTTCTTCGACACCCAAGGCTATGCAGCCGCAGACATATTATTGTTGAAATTCAGGAGTCGTTATCCGTGTACCTTAAAATTGAAATGTCTTACTGTGACGTGCACGGAACCAAAACTGACCTATATTAAGAATATCTCTTTCTCCACTATGATTTGTACAAATTTAGAATGACTTTCTCGAATAGTTTGCCGTGTTAGGAAAGGGGTTCATCGGACTTAAATTCTGTGGAAATTTATTGACCTTACCGGAGATTCATAAAGGTAGCCGGGATAGCGTAGTCAGTACAGCGACTGGATACGGGCTGGATGACCGAGAGGTCGGAGTTCGATTCCCGGTAAAGTCAAGAATTTTCTCTTATCCATGTCATCCCAATTGGCCTTGGGCCGGTCTCTTCTCCAATGAACAAAGGACTCTTTCTCCGGGGGTAAAGCGGCCTGATCGTGAAGCTGACCACTCATCACCAGCTAATGCCGAGGTCAGGAATACGTGGATGTATAAATTTACTCCCCCATACGCCTTCATGGCGTAGTGCTTAATTAGTTGAGCAGAGGTACAAGTTTACTTTAATCTTTACCTCTACCTGGGTTTGACAAGCTTATTATTTTTGTGTCCTTCCAAAACTCTGAACGTATTACAACTGGGTAAAGTAAGTAAGTAAAGGTATCCCTGTAACAGGCCGTGGAGGCCCATAGGGTTGTGAGATGCTGAGGTCCTCATATTTTATAGACAATCGGCTCACAGATGGCCGTAAGGTTGTCACCCTTACGCGTCGGCCGCCCTTTACCCCCAAGAATATTCCAAGAATATACCTGGTACTCATTTCAGTTAGTGGCTGAGTCGAACCCAAGGCCATAGTGCGGCTGGAAGGATTAGGTAAATTGAAAAGAAAATCCAATTACCTCATCGGAATTCGATGCCGCGACCTTCCGGCTTGTAGCACAGCGCCTCAACCACTACGCTACCGCGTGCCCCTATTGCAACTGGGTACTTCGGTTAATTGATTATATGAAGTCAAGTGGTCTTCCTGGAAGTTGTCTGAGGCATTCGTTTGTAATGCTGCCAATTTCTCTCACGGATTCTTATTCTTTAAGGATGCTTCGAACAGATCTTGAACTCTGACTTCCATTCGTCTTTCGTGTTTTTTGTCACGCAGGTCATGGAAGTGTGAATCGATTTTGAAAGAAATCAGCGGTTGCTTTGGCTTTCTCTAACGGATGTCATTTAATTCCTAAAGGACCACGAATATCAGTTGGTGCCTTTGTTCTATCACTTCTCCTATAATGTTCAACAAGCCACATAGCTTGAGACGTGACGTCACACTTTTCCTCCCCTTCCACCGTTTTAATGTCTTACTACGCGTCATTCTTCTGATGGTTTTCGTGGCCCTTCTAACTGCGGGTTTTAACGCTGTATCCCCGGTTTCATGTCACAGTTTTCTTAACCTCTCTTTGTGACGTAGAAAAAGTTCCGGGCCATATAGATCGCTATTTATGTCCGAAAGAATTATCTTGTTCGTCTGCAGCCAATACGTCGACGCTACTGAAGCAGTAAAGTTGCTCGCCGCCTTATCGGCTACTTCTCCTGGCTTAATTTGCATTGTAGAGAAAATTAATTCAAAGGCTCATGATCTGTGAACGTTTCAACAGGCTCCTAACGATTACTGGTTGTGTCATGATCCATTATGTGCTTGGTGATTTGAGTCCAGTACATCAGACATGTGACAGCTAGACCTACCAGCGTACCACTTTATCGAGAACATCACCGTTCCCCGCAAGAGAATAATGAGTGGGATTTGTGGCAACAATTTTCAGATTAGTTTATTTCAAACATACCCAATCATTTCTCCGCTGAAGACCCTTACATTGCACTATTCCACAATGGATTGGATATCATCAGGATAACATAACAGTATGGTCTCAAATACTGAAACATTGCAGGGGTGGAGTGCAGAAACCGCTACTAGTTAAGGAGAATTCTATATTCTGGAATACAATGCTTTGCAGTCCAATGAAAGTCAACCGATGTTTCGGTTGAATATATAGCCTCCATATTCAGGGTTGAGGAGTAAGTCAAAAAGTAACCTAGGTTAAAGCAGGCAGCAAGGAGGAAGCTATCCTCGATGTCTGCTTCATATTGTTTTCTTGTTTGTCTTATTACGCCCTGAAGATGGAGGCGATATTTTACATTGAAACCTATATTGACTTTCACAGGGGCTATATGGCGTTATAATCCTAGAAGAACTTTCAAATCCGACTCTATAAATACCCCAAATACAACTCAGCTGCAAGTAAGACTTCGCTTGTAAGAATATGGTATGCAACACTGTATAGCTTCACTGAGAGAAGGGTTGCAGGTCCGCTTGTTAAGGTGAATGTTTTTTCTAAGCAGAAAGGCAGTTTCGCCTATCCTTCCCGGGAAACAGTGAGTAAAAAGAGGCAATTTAAATAAATAACATCTCGCCTCGTTTCAAATGTATTGCTGAGAGTAGGAGCACTCCCGTGTAGTTCTTGCAGCTGTTTACTCAGCTCAAAGCTGCCTCTCATTACCACACCTATTAAATATTACGACTGTAAACAGCCCTTGAGATCAAGTGGTCATCCTAAATACAGCTTTCGTGACGCCGATTTTGTTTTATTCTTCTGAGACCATTCCATCGAACTCTTGTCATAATCTGCTGTACCACTGTAACATTTTAATGTTTACGTCACGCGATGATTAATCTACACTCGAAGGAATTACACAATAAAGAAAATAGCTAGAGGAGCATGCACCACAGATATTCAGCGCAAATGATACCACGAGAGTAGACCAGACAACAGCAAAACCTTATTTAATACAATCTTCTGAATCGTGGATCTGACAAGTGCTGCCCTCTCGGCCGGGATTTCGAATTAAAACTTTTCCAATCCTAAGCCAGGGATTTTAATAAAGGAGAACCCGACAGCGTTGGGAGGGGATTAAATCTGAAATATTAATCGATAAAATTTTAGTTTAAAGGGAAGTGTATATTGTCCGAAATCGTTTTAGTGGCTTATACGTTCATATCAAATGCAAAATACATTTGACATCTTTCTGTGTTATTTTCCGATACTCACTTTCGGAACATGCAGTTTTTCGCTTACCTTCTTGTGATAATTACTTTGTGTGGAGCGTCGACGTATAAAAAGTAAAGACATTACACTGATTTAAAGTTTTATTCTTCGTAACTCCTTAATATTAAGTACACGGCGTAAAAAAGAGCCTATCACAGTGACTGCGCGGTCTAAGGCATGACCTGTCTTCCCTCGCTCGAACGCTGGGATCGTGGGTTCGATTCCCACTCAAGGAGTGGATATCTGTATACCTTTATTCTTTGTTTATGTTGTCCTGTGTGTAGGTAGCGGCCTTGCGACGGTCTAATCCCCATCCAAGGAGTCTTGCCGTCTGTATACAGTGTGTTTCACGACTTTAGGGCATAACTGCAGGAGGTGATTACCTAGGTATTTGTGATCAAGAAAGTTCATATAAACATGTGTCCGATTTTGGACGGTTACGGAGTTATGACCGTTTTTTCATTCCCATACACGCCCTCGTGTGAACCGCGTCTATCATCTGGCGGGTCGCTATTTTTAGCCAGCTACAGACAGAGCGTTCTCGTTATCT
>NW_019735561.1:7007-71342 GCF_002891405.2 Cryptotermes secundus | reverse complement strand
TAAAATAGTATAAGTACAGTTCAATTCAATAGTATTAATAAATTCAGTTGTATGCAGAAAGCTGGAAGGGATTAAAGGACTACTAAGTGCAACCGTCGAAAGGTGGGTGATTGTAGTGAAGTGTTCTTCCTGCCCTGTCCGAGCCAGACCCTTATAAGACCCTGGGATAGGAACCCAGCTCTACTGATTAAAGTAAAGAACCCAAAGAAGTGAGCGGTGGTGGAGTGGCGCACAACGAAACGGGCACAAAGGAAGTGAGCGGTTACAATTGTCAGTAATTGTTAACTTCTATTCTGAGTTTAAAGCGGTCATAACTCCGTAACCGTCCAAAATCGGATACATGTTTATATGAACTTTTTGATTATAAAGATCTAGGAAATCTCCTCCTGTAGTTATATCCTAAAGTCGTGAAACACCCTGTATAAGATTAAGAAACTGAAAATGTGACCAGGGTCTAACAAAAGACTGTAGAGCCATAGATATATATATATATATAGATAGGTAGATAGATAGATAGATAGATAGATAGATAGATAGATAGATAGATAGATAGATAGATAGATAGATAGACAGATAGATAGATAGATGTCAAAAAAGAAAGTTTAGATAAAAGAAATTTGATTTACCCGTCCAGCTGAGCATGTCGGCCCAAGCGATAACACTTATGACTTACCTTCAGGGGGTGCCTTATTGGAATCACGGCTGTAACATCGACTATCTTGACTGAGAATTTTCTTGAACTTCCTGTCCCTTTAGGCAAATATTGGAATATTCCTTGAATGTACATTCCAATTAATTATTCACTATTATTCAGTCATTGTACGCTATTTATTCTTCAGTTCCTTTTATCATTTAATTTTTATACCTACAAATTTTTCAGTCGTTCTCCCATTACTTCATTCTCCTAATCTTTTCACTGTCTTGACTCCTTCATGTGCTTCTTGTTTCTTTTCTATCCTTTAATACTTCTTGCTCTTGGCTTCCGTTATGATCAGTTCTTTATTTTATTGTTTTTTTATTGCTAGTGGCGTGGGACTAAGTCCCGTGTACTGCGGCCACTTCTGACCTATTGTACCAGCCCCAGATGATAGGTGAGGGTGATTGTGGAGCAATTGGTGGAATGAAGATTGGCAGGGGAACCGAAGTACTCGAGAAAACCTGCCCCAGCGCCACTTTGTCCACCACAAATCCCACTTGACCAGATCCGGGATCGAATCCGGGCCGCCGCGGTGGGAAGCCAGCGACTAACCGCTTGAGCTATGGCGCGGCCATTAGGATCAGTATGTCTGAAGCAATGTCCAGTGAGTCTGAGAGAGACTAGCTGCACACTCACGGGCTAGTCCACTAGATGGAGATGTGCACCTCGCGTCACGGCGAACACATACAAATTGGGGACCAGAGCCGAGGGCTACAATGTTATACGACGTGAGCAGTTTCCGTTTAACCTCTAAATAAATAATGCGGTAGAGGAACAAGATGAACAGCCATCATGTAACTGGCAAGAAGTCTCCGGGTGCTATAGCTTACTTTAAAGCCAACTGAGTGTAATATTTTATCCGCGAAATCTTACCTTCTTCTTATAGGAAGTGGAACGCAGCGATGCTGTAGATGTCAACTGCTCAAGAATGGTTTCTTGAAGAAACATTGTACTTCACGAATATTGTCTGTGAGTTCACGAGTCTCTCAGTCATGCAACATATTCACAGCCTGCTCTCGAATTCGATTCTTGAAGAAAAATATTAGTAAATTGCTGGTATGGCTGAAGTAGGAAATTTGGATTTGGTTTCCCGGAATTTTTATAATGAATAATAGATTTTATCATAGAGATGGTTCATGATATAGGTAAAAAACAGCTTCAATATGAAAATTTCCAAATTAATCCTATGAGTTGGTTTCGTGCATTTAGTTTGATGGCTATGTTTATTATATAAAATGTTCACTTACCATATATTTCATTTATAGGTCTGTATATGCTTTAGAGCAGATTTTATTGTATAATTTCTCTTGGTCTCCCATTGAAGAAGCCTGATCTCAGGCAGTTATATAGCTGCAGTTATACTGACGACCTCCTCGGTGGTCTAGTTGCCAGAGTTCCTGGTTACAGATCCAGAGTTCCGGGTACAATTTCCGGCGCTACCAGATTTTCTGAGAAATAGTGGGTCTGAAACGGGGCCCACTCAGTCTCGTGAGGATAATTGAGGAGCTGTTTCAAGGAAATAGTTGCTCCGGTCTAGAAAATCGAAATTAACGTCGGTGGGGATTAGTTGCGCTGACCACGCGACACCTTCTATCCGCTAAAGTTGTCACTAACTTCGCCGACAAGCGGCTGTCGCTCGGTCGGTATAATTTGCTTGGGGACTAAAACGTGGAAGTTTGTTTTGTTTGTTTGTTTGTTTGTTTGTTTGTAGTTATATTGACAAAAGTTTTCCTGTGATTGAGGTTAGCTCTTACTAGCGGACCCACCAGAGTAGGTGTTTCCTACCCCACAGAAACAGATCCATTTTCCGAAAAGTTGTGTTTTTCGTGCCATTTAGAATACCGGTCGACACACGAAGTCCGAAATCCAGTAATCCTGAATAAAATTTATGTTCGTGAAACTAATGTCTTTCACTTGCTACATTTTAATTTTCCCAGTGAAATCATACAGTCAAAAGAAGACTGCCTCAGTTCTCTGGTTTGATCCCCTTTGCTTGAAGCTGTTTCAGCTTAAATGGAGCACTTATCCTTAATCAACTTAGGTGTTGATTCTGGTATACATTCTCCTTTGTCGTGACTACAGAAAGTTTGTTTCCCGAGCAATTGTACTGGATGTTCCAGAACACAGTCTTATGCTCTTTTAAGAGTTTATATTAAGAATAAATATAGAGGCAATTTTCACTGTAAAAGAAACAGTAAAATAGCTGGGCCTGAAGTGAAAGTATTAGCTGGCGGTACCTGCTGACTCTCATACGAAGAAATATATCAAAAGGTAAGTCTTACGTTTTCTATGTAGCTGAAGATTATACATAAATCCTTTAGTTAACAAGAACACAATTTGTACGGAAGCTGCATATCTGAACGCTCAAGTAGTGACTACCAGTTTCTCTTGAGTCATTCACGCTTGAAGGAAATTAATGAGAGCCATGTTCTGTGCAGCCTGGAGTCGCTCTGGTCTGACTCGAAAAAAAGTTATCTTCTGCGTTATTCGAGACTGCCTGCCAGGAATAGGCTGCATCTGATAATTAAATTATAAATGTAAGTACTATTTATTTTTTAGTGTATATAAATTAGTTCACTGGGGAAAAGTAGTCCTCTTGTTTTCCAAAATTAAACCGGAGAAAAATAATATATTTTGCGGATTTCTTTAAATTATATTTAGCCATTAATTTCGATTCTTTAATTTCAGATTTTGGCAAATATAGTTCATATTCTCGGTTCTACATTCACACTGAACATTCGTACGAAATAATCTCCGAAAATTGTTTCTATTACCACTCACTCATGGAGCTGAGCCCTTCATGAGGAGCCGCCAATTCTGCAGTTACTCAAGAGCTTTCCAGCATTTTATGGAACCCGAAGGTTCATTATCGTGTTCACAAGGTCTTTCCACTAATCCCTATCCTGAGCCAGATCACAACAATCCATACCATACCATCCTATCTCCCTAAGATATATTTTAATATCGGCCACCTACCTACGCTTTGATATTCCTAGTGGTCTCTTTCCTTCTGGCTTTCCCACCAATATCCTACATGCGTTCCTCCTCCCTCCATTTGTGCTACATGCCCTGCCCATCTCATCCTCCTGACTTGATCATTCTAATTATACCTGGAGAAGAGTACAAGTTATGAAGCTCCTCATTATGCAGTTTTCTTCAACCTCCTGTCACTTTATCTCTCTTCGGTGCAAATATTCTCCTCAATACCCTGTTCTCAAACACCCTACCTATTACCAATGCTATAAACAATTGGGTTAGTTAGTACATCTTATTTGGCAACGAAATCTTAAAATGTTATATACTGACACATGTAATGTTATATTTTCGAAGGCTTTTGGGTGGTTAAACAATTTTAATTTCGACGAATTTATCATAAATTTTAGACCTTCCCATCACACGAGTGTAGTCCTTAAGCTCTTCAAGTGTCCGTAGCGTCCTGTGAAAACTGCTTGGTCTTCTGAACCTGTACGCAGTGAAGTTTTGTCTGACGGCAGGTTGGCTGGCAAGATTGATGGCTGCGCGTGTTCCGACTTCATTAGATAATTGGGACCACGTGACCGCGAGACCAATCACTTGATTATTTTCCATCAGTGTCTTTAGACGTGGCCCGTGATATGTAAGGTGCAATTTTGTCTTACTCATCCCTCACGCTGCAAGATTTTAGCATCGCTCTATACTTTCTTTGCGGATTTCCGCCACAAAACTTTCTCCATATCGACAGTTTAAATTGCACTGCAGTAGGCGGAGTGCCCTATGAGGATATTTCTTATACGTTCAAATCTCTTCACACCGTATTTAAGATAAGTAAATATCAAGTTGGCCGCGCCATAGCTCAAGCGGTTAGTTGCTGGCTTCCCACCGCAGCGGCCCGGGTTCGATCCCGGATCTGGTCAAGTGGGAATTGTGGTGGACAAAGTGGCGCTGGGGCAATTTTTCTCCGAGTACTTCGGTTTCCCCTGACAATCTTCATTCCACCAATTGCTCCACAATCACCCTCACCTATCATATGGGGCTGGTACAATAGGCCACAAGTGGCCGCAGTACAAGGGACTTAGTTCCACCCCACTAGCAATAGAAAAAAGCAAGTTATTCTTTACAATATAAATCTTGCATTATCCCACGCGATTGGAAGAGAACCTAGAACCGCTGGAATAGGACTACATAATCTAATGTTAACCGCTTGAAAATAGAATTTGAACCCAAGACTCTTAGATAACTGGACTTCTACTTCAACTACTAAGCCACTGCTCATTGCTTGCACGGGTAAGGAGTAGAAGGAACACTTCAATTCATATATTCTGAAATGCGAAATAAAAAAAGAAGAATATTTGCTGACATGAGTCCAGATAGTGAGGCAGCGTGACCCAGAAAAGTAGAAACACAGACCGAGGTGATGAGATAACAAGGCCGAGAAATTTGCGCTGCTTTTACCGTTCTTTGTGAATTATCATTTAATTCGAAGAAACGCATATGAATTCGGAATTGGTTACTACACTGAGTGGGATGTGATGAATTTCATTATCATCAACCGTCAAGAGTCCTCAGTTTGAATGACTAAGTACTAAACCGTGGCCAGTTCTAGTCCCCTTACTGAGCATATGATTTTAAATTTTCGCTTAGAGGCGGGGTGGAGTCCAGCTGGGTCCACTCGGTACGGCGGCCACTGATTCTCCTATTGTACCTGCCCTGGGTGATTATTATAATGGAGAATTGGTGGAATGAAGATTGACAGGGGAAACTGAAGTACTCGGAGAAAACCTGCCGCAGCCCCACTTTGTCCACCACAAATCCCACTTGACCAGACCCGAGATCGAACCCGGGCCGCCGCGGTGGGAAGCCAGCGACTAACCTCTTGTGCTATGACGCGGCCTGAGAACTATGATAGCAGCTATTCGTATCCCATGATCTCCCACTTCAGCCTTCTTTCTCAGACATTTTTTTATTCTGAAAAAATATTTCTTACCCTTAAGTCGCGCTATTAGCAGCTTCTGTTTCCTGGAATTTATTGTGGTTCTTCTGTTCCCGTGTCCGTCGTCGTTTGCTTTCTTTGCCTACCAACTCCCCGCATCTCCCCAGAGCCCACACTAACGAATTGCCAGTACGTGCTCCACATTTAGTGAGAGGTTTAACGTCGGAAACCTGAGGTTCTCTCCTAACCGCAAGTCATATCTTGGCTCCGATATATTCTCTTCTTTCTTCCTATATTCGGTCCTTCGTTCCTTTTCACCTTCTTGCGTGTCTTACTTTTCTTTTTTATCCCTTTTGCATTTTCCTTTATACGTTCGTAATTTCTTTCTTTCTAATACTGTTTATTGTACTACACAGTGCGTCAACATTGCAACAAATTGTTTCCTCTATTTTACACTCTCACACTCGACACAACATGTTTCGGCCCTAAATGGTCATCTTCAGGTGTCTTACTTTTCTGAAACTGCTGCACTGCACTAATATTGTCTATTTGTCACATGTGGGACTGCACACTTCATGGTTTGAAACGTCATACTCGTAGTTAATTGGTATGCGCTAAAATATAAATGTACTGTAGTTCACTTAATTTAAGTCAATAAAATCTATTACAATTTTCTTTTAAAATTTCGTTTACATTTTGTAAAATACTTATTACGCCTCACAAGGGGCGACCTTCACTTCAAATGTTTCATTGCGGCAGCCAGTTTTCTATTCGTAAATCCGTTTTCTTTCTTTCTTTCCTTCTTTCATTTGCCATGCGATTTTAGCCTTTAAAGCTTCAACGGCACTTTTGACAGCACCTTGGTGTAAAATCAGCTTGGCTTGGGTTCTTGGCCGTCCAAATTTTAATTTATAGCTTTCATTAGCAGTCAAATCTCAAATTACCAAAGACATTCCGCTGTATCTAAAGGAGCTTAAATTGCAGGAAAACAGTGGATGATACACGCTGTCCACATAGCAATAATGAGCCTATATCACTTCCTGAATGTAAATATGTGACTATCTACTTACTGCTTTCTTAAACTTAGGTATAGCTGCTAACTAACATAATTTATATTAACCCTGATTATAATGAACCGTCACCATAGTCTGGTTGAGTGCATTTCGTATTACTTATCTCGGATGTCGTAAATTTGATTCTCGATCCGATAGAGGTTTTCTGCGGGTATCTTCTGTTTCTCCATGGAAATGCCGTGTTAGGAGCGGAATCTTCGTGCTTTGGCAACTTGGGCAGATGACCAGATTTCAAGAAATCGTCCCGTTGATGCCGCATGGAAGAGTACTGCCAAATAGAAAACCAAATTCAACAGTCTTTACTTATCCTGTCACATAGAACGCCTTATAGGAAAGAGATGGACTTTTCCTTCCTAAATATATTGCCAGATTCTTAAAAGAGAAACCAAATATATTTTATCCGTAACTCTCTTTCACATCAGAATTTCACTTTTCTTACTAAATTAGAAAATTAAAGGAGAAATTCTATGAGGAAAACAAATGAAACTATGAAAGGGGCAGTGACAAAAGGAAGAAAAAGCTTTACTTGCGCTTGGAAGTAGGCAATCCATTGTATGTAATCCTTACCTACTCCTGAGAGAGTGACAAAATTAATGGGGTTAAGACGTGGGTTTATACGAGAAATGCATACAAAATTGTGGATGAAGAACGTCAAAAGAAAAGGCCACTTGGGGGACCTAGATGTATGGGTAGAGTGATATTTAAATGCATCTTACGGACATAGTGTGTGTGTGTGTGTGAATGTGTTGACTGGATTCATTTGGACTGTACTGAAACATTTACAAGGTGATGGCATGTAGAGTTAGGTATATACTGAAAATTTCTGAGTGAGTTGTCCAGGAAATTTATACAACACAGAGTTAGAATACTGGATAATGCAGTTTACACACCCCTGCTATAATGCCATAGCATTTCACTAGAGCTTTTATAAAAGCCCTCCTTTTTATACGACAGGAAAAACAGTAATTGGACGAAGGCCCGCACTTTGAGCGAAAATAGGATACAGTTTCTGCTACGAATTCCTCATAGTGCCCAGACTCTTGGGATGAGTTTCACGAATAGATGTAAGCATTATGCCACTTTTCTTTCTCAATACGGACTAAAACGCTCAAGGTAATATTGCATCTCTGTGTTTCAGCACTCTAATAATTTTATGATTATTATTATAATTTTTAGTGCCACTTGAGGCTACCTAATCTTTAATTATTTTAAATTACCACCGTAAATAATACCAATATGGCATCTGTTCTATTTTTTTAGTTGGTAGAAACACTACTGTTGGCGTGTTTACCAAATATATCATAATCATGTCAGATTATTGTAAAACCGGGGGGGGGGGGAAACTGACTGGGGCATATAAAAATTTAGTACTCATTACAAATTTTAGTGTGGACTTCCCGTTAACATATTCAGCTGAAATCCGTTTTGTATTTGTGAAAATAAGATATGAGATCGGGCGAACTTAATGTTTATTTAAGAGTTTTGTTCTATGTAAGTTGTTCAAAGAACGTACAAAAAGGTAAATTGCCATAATAAATTTTCTATGTCGCGAAAATAAAGTTTCGTTTTCACGAAACACATTGTGGGAGGATTGCTAATACAGCAGAGGGGTGGACTGCCTGCTATCAAGTTGACATAAACACAGAACACAAGTAAATGTCTGGGCAAGGAAACCAGCTCAGAGTGGGGCCCATGTGTATCTCGAACAGGCTATGGTGCTAACATATGGGTGCACGTATACAGCAAAAAGGGGGTTAGTACTCCATATACAGCTTCCAGACGCATTCTTCTCAATTTTGAATTCATTTTTTTTTTCGATGTTCATGTACTGGGGATATAAGATAAAAAGAAAAAAGTGACGCTATCCGTGTAACAGGTCGTGGAGGCCTATGGGGTTGTGAATCCTCGAGGCTTCCACATATTCTAGATTTCTAAAATGTCAAAAGGAGCAGACACACTACTCTGCGTAGAGTCATAATTTGTTTATTGCATAGTTAATCGACAGTACATACGTTGCTTACATAACCACAGAATATATTCCTCATAAATTCATATAAAAATATCGAAGACTTTCTTTTTCAATTTAGGTTTCGGTGATCTCACAGCAGTAGTTGTTAAGATTTTTGTCTTCTTGGATATAACAACGTGTAATCTGCTGAAAGTTAGCCGACGTTTCGGGGGTGACATGTTCCTCCGAAATATAGACCGACTTTCAACAGGATATGACTCTATATCCCAGAAGATATAACTCTTCTTTTATTTTCGAGCTTTTACTTATTTATCATTTTCACCCTTTGTATTTCATTTCTTTCTTGACATATTTCTTTCTGCTCCGTTTGATCGTGCCTCCCTCCCTTTCAGTGAAGACTCTCTTTCCTCCGACCATGAATCTCGTTCAATCCGGAATTGAGCAGCGCATAACTCGTTGAATTTAATTTTCTGTATTGCATTTAAGACCGTGTCACCTGCTGAGGGATTATCGGAGCCCTGCTGTGTCCTTCTCTGGGTGTGACGTGTCAGTTGTGCAATCTCACGGAGTAGGGTTGAAACCAGAACATGCTTCTCAATCTCTAATTAATTTCTAACGAAGCGAGACTACAGCTTCCGTTACATGTATTGGAGACTGGGACTAGCATACAGATAAAGTGCACAAGCAAAAGGCTGCTGGATGAAAGTTGATTTATTTTGAAAATTCACCTTCGCTGATGGTCCGATCGTACGTACTCAATGGAAGCAATTCATTTGCTTATCAAACTCTTACTCCCTCCATCACAAGAGCGGTTATGCAGACCACTTATCTCTTTCTCCACGTATTTCGGAGTGAAGACGGGATGAGGATGAAATAAATATTCTCCTATATCTGGTGTCGAGATTAAAATATATAGAACATATACCACTCAATCAGACAAGAGCCGTAATACATGAGGAAGCATAGCGACGGGCTAGAGGCTGGACAGCCGGGGTTGGAGTCTCAGTAGGAGCAAGGGTTCTTCTTTTCTGCACCACGTCCAGACCTGCTCTGTGTTCCTCCAAGCCACTCATCCAATAGGTACCAGTTTCTTTTCCTGGGGGTGAGAAGCTGACCACACACATCCATTCTTAAAATTCCAAGGTAAGAATGGTGGAAATATGCCTCTCCTCCCCAACACGTCTTCATGGCGGGACTCCTCAATAATTAACCTTCTCTTACCATTTCACTGTCTATCTACCTATGGCTCTACAGCCATTAATTGGGCCTTGGCCTCTTTTTAAATGTCTTCGTCTTTTACACAGTCCATAAGACCCCTTTGACGGGGATAATCCCGTCGCAAGGCCCATACCTACACACAGAACAACACAAACAGAATAAACGCATACACAAATCCATACCTCAAGTGAGATTCGAACCCACGATCCCAGCATTTCAGAGGGCGAAGACAGTTTACGCCTTAGACCGCGCGGCCACTGTGGTCAGCTTAACACTTCAGTGGCTCTGGGATGTTGTGGTCTGGGCTTCATCATCATGAAAGTTAAAATAGGTTTTCAATATACAGAGACTGCGTCTTACGTAATTGATTGCAACTGTTATAAATAATGAAAACAAGTCAGTCATTTATATTCGTTACTTCAGTCTCAGCACCAACTTCAACAAAGCTCCAAGCTCCAAGACCTCCAAAACTCACAAATGTCGGTGATTTTTCGAACTCAAAATATGTTAGAAACGATTTATGAAAAGGAAATACTACAATTTTCTGTTTAGTATGCACACTTCCTGCTTTAGCAGCTCATGACCAAGGGCTGCTCTGGCTTTGACCAACCCTGTTCTCTATCAGAGTCTGCGGCTTAAAGATGAACTTTCACTTTCATACTCGTATAATGCCATAGAGTTCTACCTGAATGCTGACTTGGTGACGTCACTCCGTCTCTTTGTTCTAGCAGGTGCCCTCACACGGCAGGCAGTCTGATTTTCTTATATTTAGAATATACTGGGTTTCAGTCTCGTGATATCTGTTACACTATCCGGTTTTCCTCAGTCCCTCCCCTGCCGGGAAAATACTGTAGCGTATAGACCCGTTACTGAGCGGTGACTCTGTAAACAGCCGTTGTTATGCAAAAGGGGAACAAACAAGCACGCGGATATATCAGACGGTCGAGGTATTGTCGGTCTATAAAAATGAAAATTTGTTTTCTGTGGTTCGTGTCGAAAAATTATAAACAGGGTCAGCCTGTGAAGAGAAGAGCAGGAGGTTGGTATGAAATGGCCGCCATCCTGGGACATATTTAGTTGAGTTGTCAATTCACAAGAATTCTGCACGGGCTGCTGTGCCAAGAGGACCTGAGTGTGGGAAGCTGAAGAATCTCTCTCACTAGAAGCCGTTGCCAGGAAACGGTCTGTTGAGACAGCAGTAGACTGAGAAAATTAATCTTTGTGCGTCAGTGGTCTGTATAGCGCAATTCAGAGTGGTGTATACAAGTGGTCAACAAATTCATTCATAAATCCATAACCCGTCTGTAGTCACTCACCTTAGCTCGGGACAATACATTGATTAGACAATTACTGTTTCCTTCCAAATCTTTTAGAAATTCGTCATTTATCACCCTACCACTCTACTCTTTATATTTTAGGCAATAACATTGTCGTAAGGTATACAAAGAACATCAGTCGGAAATAAATGATTTGTGTAACTGGGACACGCTGTAGCGTAGTTGGTTGAGACACTGTATTACAAGTCGGAAGATCGAGGGTTCGATTCCCGATGAGGTCATTGGACTGCTCTATTTACCTAATACTTCCAGCCGCAATATGGTCTTGGGGTCGACTCAGCCTTTAACAGAAATGAGTACCGGGAATCTTCTTGGGGGTAAAGGGCGGCAGGCCCGCAAGGCTGACCTCACCACCATCTGTGAGCCGATGGTCTAGAAAATGTGGGAGCCTCGGCGTCCCACAATCCTGTGGTCCTTTACGTCGTGTTAAAGGGATAGCTTTACATTTTTACCTCAAGAAATGCTGATGACTACAACTACAAGTGATTGAACGTAGATAATAAAATATAAAGTTGTCCTTGTGCTTAAATACCAAGACAAGATGACGTATGGGGAAGTGGAGGTGTAATTCCAGGATTCTTTTACTCGGGACTGAATAGAGGTGAATGGCTAGTTTTACGCCCTTGCCTTGTCCAAGGGAACGGCTCCCCGTAATCGTGGGATAAGAAATTGGGTGGGCCCCAGAACCCGTTTGGACGTTACAGAGAAGATAAAGACTATTCTTTTACCAGGAACGAAAACCCGGCTGTTCAGCCCGTAGCTCGTCCCTATAGTGACTGAGTTACCTCGGCTGCTTTGATGTTGAAATTCATAGAACGAAACAATTAAAATCAAGTGTTCGTATTGATTCTTGTGTTATTCATACAAGAAAACGAAAGACTGGTGAGTCAAGATGGCTGGTCACACCAGAAGACGCAGTTTGAATGTTGTGGTTATGTCACCTTTTCCGTGTGATCTTGGTTACATGCGTAAGTGCTGCTATGTTGCTGTGTGACAACACCACGAACAGATACGCCATCACTTTCTCCTCTCTCCTGAAATAATTATACTCCTTGAAAACAGGGTATCAAATTTGTAAAAAAAATTAGGCGCTTAAATCCTTCATTTTCCGTTAAAAACCAGCAAAACTTCGCTAACTTCACGAAACCACACTAAAATCTTTATTTTCACCAAAATATTTTATTAAATTATGAAAGCCGCTGGAGAAAGTTCTTAAGAGCAATAATGAAAACTGACACTGATTGCTTTAATTCTCATGACGTGACATTCCTTGCTACAGCGCAACTAACAGTCACATTTTTTTCAGAATACCAGAATAATTAAGAAGTGCCCCCTTTATAAAGCCGCATGAACTCGTAACCCCAAGCTGTCACAGACGACCGCCTGGTACACTTCTCTCTCAGAGAACTGTACCCAGAAGTATGTAAGCCTCTTAGTGAATGCGTATTCGTAACAAGGTCTCCAGTCGGTTTCATTTTTACAGCCACCAGAGTCCGAACCCCAACAGATTCTCCGATTCCAGCCTTTAGCTCTCATGGACTACATAGTGCAGCCTCTGCTGCAGACAATGAATTTCGAACAGGAACTTGGTTGAGAAACAGTTTCAGACGTAGGACAGCGCATACTTTCAGGTCTGTATCGTTTTTCCGTATATGCGTGTAAAATAGACGGCCTGTGTGGTCTAGTGGTCAGAGTTCCTGGCTACAGATCCATAGGTCCCGGGTTCTATTCCCGGCGCTACCACATTTTCTGAGAATTAGTGGGTCTGGAACGGAATCCATTCAACCTCGTGAGGATAATTGAGGAGCTACTTCCAGGAAATAGCTGCTCCCCTCTAGAAAACCGAAATTAACGACCGTGGGAATCCTTTGCGCTGACCACGCGATACCCTCTATCCGCTAAAATTGGCATTAACTTCGCCGACAGGCGGCGGTAGTACAGTTGATTTAGTTCGTTTGCAGACTACAGGTCATGGAGTTTGTTTTCTTTGTCTTTTGGGTGTAAAGTAACAGAAAGCAGTATATCTGCTACAGAGAAATAGTGACTGATTATTTCGGGCCGGAGAAGCAGTACGCTTCGCCTGGTGAAGGAATATCAAGTGTTAATACAGAATCTTGCAGCATATAACGCAGCATAGTACATTGAAAGTTAACTGACGTTTCGGAGGAACATATCGCCTCCATCTGCTTTCAAGTTGGTTTCTTCCTAGACTTATTCTTCGACCATGAAGATGGAGGTGATATATTCCTCTGAAACGTCGGTGACCTTCAATGGACTGCACGGCGTTATATACCAGGAGACAGTTCTCTTCATAACCACCGCTGTGAGATCCTCAGTCCCTACAAGGTATAGGTAAAGTTTATATCCTTACCCACGTTTGTGTATACAAGCCACGCGCTAGTGGCAGGCAGTCCTTGACCACATATGTTCGTGTGTTCATATCAAAAGCTCTCCAGGCCAACGTAATTATGATATGAATGCAGCTGGTCTGTTCAGAATCAAAGAGTAACATGAGGACAGCTACAAAGTATCCTCTGGTTATGGAAATACGTGCAATCCTGGGGCGGATTCTGGACATACGTTCAACGTAAGACAAAATATTTTCGTGGTATCTCTAATGAAGGAAGAGAAATTAAAGTGAGGTATATCAGCACGAATATGTGGATCAGTATGTTAAAGTAAATAAACTAAATCTGAAAGAAGCCGAAAGCCCGCTAAATAATTAAAGTTGTAACAAAATTAAAGAATGTATATATTTAATTAAAAAAAACATTTCCTGTTCTGATGATAACTGATAAGTTACTGCACATAGAGTAGTAAGACCTGCTGCAAACATATTGTGACGTATAGATCCATTGCTAGGCAACGGCTGGATAAACACGTTCCAGCGGAGACAAAATTCTTGGTAAACAGCTGTTGCTGGATAATGCGTACAACATTATGCCACAACAAAGGACGTCAATTTCTAGGCAACGGAACTCCTATGAATTGTTGTGAGACGGTGCTTTCCGTGAGGTCCGTGCAAAGATGATATAAGAGAGTCGACTTTCGAAGCTGGCAATTGATTTTGTTGGAGAACGAGAATGGGTACAAAGGCGTACAACGGAGTACAATAGAGACTTGATGTGTGCCGTAGTTGCAGTGATACTGTTATAAATCCGTTGCCACGATACGACTAGTGAAGGCTGAGAAAACTTGGCGTGTCCTAGTGATTTATGAAGTGGGTAGATTAGTGATAGCGCTATAATTGATTATGATTAAGGGCGATTTAATAGAAGATGTTAATAAATTCAATCATCCAATTCGGAATCAGTCTTATTAGTCACGGAGACCCCTAATATATGACAATATATTATACTCGTATGTACGTAAGGTAAAAGGAAAGTTGTTCCTGTTGCTTGTTTGTGGGATTGTTACTCAGTAACGGTTGTTGTATCTTTGAATACTTCGCTGTCGTTGTCTAGAAACGGGTCAACATGCCACATTATCATTCTCCGTTCTCTTTCCTGAACTTACACGTGGTCAGCCTCTAAGAAATATCTTGCCAAACTCTGTACCTGTTAGAATTTGTTCCCTCTCCTCTCATAGTTATGTGTCCAGTCCAGTGAAAATTGATGCATATCGCTACGCTGACAGCATTAGCTGACTTCTGTAAACAACACAGTTTATCTTTATTTCATATCCTAAAGTTTTACTACCTTCATCCCACGCTGGTCTATAAATTGGTGCGAGCATTTAGATTACAGTTACTTACAATTAATGTTATTTTTTTTTGCGAATTAAAATTCCAGGATTCACCAACTTTAAAATAATTGTTAAAATTATTGTTTAATATCTTGGCATATAGATTTTTGAAAATAAAGTGGAACTATAATAATTTTGGAACCGAATGGTAACAAAAATTTGCCGAATATATTCTGTTCGTAATTTTAATAGAAATCGTATTTTTTTTTTACACTCGTACTAAAATTTTGATAATACTTCGAACCGTTTGGTTACTGTGCATTGTAACCCAGCTGGTATGCTTTTATAGAGTTTTCAGTTTATGACGCTACGAAAGTGCTTGATAAGCGGCTCCTGAGAAAGATTTATCGGGGAATTCGACGGAGATATAGCGGCCCGGCGCTACAGCGTCATACAGTGAAAATCTACAAATTTATATTTTTCTGGTATTAATTAAGAACGAATTAATTTCTTTGCTACTAAGAAACATATTTCTGAGTTAAAATTTGTTGTATGTACATTTTGTATTCTCACCCAACAAATTTACCTCTTCATGGCAGCCAAGTACAGGGTTTAAGTGTTTTGAAACCACCCTTTCTGATACTCCTGGATACTCTTGATACCATATTCTAACGAAGAATTAAAGCGCCATAGAGGGAAACAATTCAGTTGATTTATAGAGTGGTGTCAGTTGTAAATGTATTACGTAAAAGGTAACTCCCTTCAAAATTGTCACGTGTAGGGGTGATTATTAGACGGTGTATGGATTGGGTTTATTGGCACGTTATATATTCAATTTGTAACTGAAAGTAGCACAGCGCTACCGATAAATTCCTCACCTTACAGATAACTGTTGCAGACACTAGTGTCCTCAGTCTGTGTTATCTCCAGTATCCGTTTCCTAGCAACGGATTTTAATACAGGAAATATAACTGTCTTATTGAATTACACGCTCCAAATATCACTATACGGTAGCACACGTAAAGTGCTACTTCTACTGAAGTGCACGCAGTAGTTGTGATGCCCCAATTCCTCAATTCCATTCTCTGCTCCCAAGTTCATATCCTGGCAGGCTGGCGTCTTGGAACTCAACTGACTCAAACAATCTTCTTTATCCTTTTTGTAACATCTGGACACGGACCACACAGATAACACTGCTCCTCTTTTGTTGCGCATATTCGTTTCAGCGGAAAAGTGTTTATTCAATTGTTCCATAGCAACGACTATACATGTCACATCCCGTGTGCGGACATTACTTAGCAACGGCCATTTCTCTGGTTCCACAGTTCTTGCTTTGAAGAAATACTACACAATATTGTGTGTTTAAAGAAAGAGACTTGTTATTGGCAATTGTGACATCAATTTCACAGCAAGCATAGTTACTTAAATTCTCTGTTGTCTTTGAATTAACAGGCAAATTAGTTTTGTCTGTATTGTCGTTGTTACACAAATCTTTTTACAGAAGGCATATAAATTGAAATGGATGATACGGATATGATATTCATTAAGTGTAAATCAAGTTATTCGTAAGTGTCCAAAATGCTCTTAAAGGAGATAATAATATCCTCAGAAACGGAGCTGTCAGCCAATAAATTGTGCTTTTGAAGTTACTTGTTTGAGCACTTGTAACAAACTTCAATCTTATAACTAAACTTCTTCAATTTGATACAATTTCAATAAGCTATTGAAGCTCAATGTTTATTACTCCCGGAAGTGAAGCCTCGATACCAATACGATACAAACAGTTCCAGCCAACTCATTACAGCATGCTATTCTTACAAATGCAGCTTAACTTATCTCTTAGTGTTTCTTTTTCTTTCCGCGGGAAACAAAATTCTGACCTTTCATTTCCAAAGACTCATTTCAATTGGTTCAGCTTCTACTGCCTTGAGTTACATTGTATGATGAACTTCGGGGGGAGAACTCCACGCATCTGAATCAACAAATATCAAGGAACTGAAGGTACTGGGACCACAAATTGAAACTTGCAATCTGTTATTTTACCTTGCTTTCCTTGTGTTTTAGACCGCCTCTGTAGTCTAGTGGTCAGAGTTCCTAGCTACAGATTCAGAGATCCGGGTTCGATTCCCGGCGCTACCAGATTTTCTGAGAAGTAGTGGGTCTGGAACGGGGTGCACTCAGCCTCGTGATGATAACTGAGGAGCTATTTTAAGCAAATAGCGGCTCGGGCCTAGAAAACCGAAATTAACGGCCGTGGATACCGTTGCGCTGACCACGCGACACCCTCTAACCGCTGAAGTTGGCACTGAACTTCGGCGACAAGCGGCGGTCGCTCGGTCGGTATAGTTCGCTTGCGGACTAAAATCACGGTTTTTTTTTAGTTTTTCCTCATGTTGTAAACAGTGTTGGACTTCTGTTTCTATCATGACTGTGTGTCCTTCCCCAAATCATTCTGAACCTATTAACCTATTTTCATGGAACTTGATATGAACACAATAGCGACAGTTTCATTTCCTGATACTAATATTGATATAGCTTGACGAGTACTCGAGCTTCTGAGGTGTGAAGGACATTATCGAAACTGTTAGCGTACCCCTAGCAGGATTCTGAAATGCTTCGTGGCAATAGAGTTCGAGATGAATGTGACTTCTGTCAATCCGCCATTTGCAAAACGTTGCAGGCCTAAATAACTATAGAACCAATCCTGAGAGTAAGTTATCTGCTGCGGTCACCAATTTCAGGAAGATACTTGAGAGTCAGAAGTAGCCACATTTAATGTGAATCAAGTTTCTTTTCATTTTGAAACTTAGTTTCTCGTACATAATCAGGATATCCGAATAAACCTTGATCGTGTTCCGATCTTGGGTCAGTCCAGTACAGTCGCCATGTTGTTAGGTTATATTGCTCAGAAGTGTCCTAAACTAAAGATTCATGTTTTCGAATATCTGTCACCACCAAATTTGAAGCTGTTTCTGTCAGTGACAATATTTTCACTTCCGGTTCAGATGTTCTCAGGGAAGCCATTTTGGTATAATTGGTGGCATTCAATTAGAGATAATAAAGGTTAAGAAGCCTTAAATGGCCTGTTAATTATAGCAAGTTTTACGAAAATCTGTCTACTAGTTAAGACATTATTGAGATGTAAAGAGCAGACTGTGCTCGGGTGTCATCATACGGGATGTCTGTCCCTCCTTGGTAAGGAAAGTGGTTTACAGATGTAAACTCCAGTCTTATGGGTGTTGCGAACCTGAAACTGTGGATTTACGCCCGTAAGGACCAGTGGTAAATCAGTTTATATTGCTTGGAAGCCGCCGAGTCTTGTTTTACAGTCCTGTAGGCGTCACGTCAAGCCTGTAAATATAGCAGACCCGCTGAGTGGTCTCTCCCAGCGTGTGCGCGCGCATGCATGCGCTTTAGCAGTGGCGATGGTGGCGATGGTCCCTGAACAATATTTAATGACTGAAAGTTGCCGGTACTTTGCCAATGTAGAGTTTGATAGTTGAGTTTAAAGAAGATGGAACATTATAGGAAATGGTTTATATTTAGGAAGTTTTCCTTTCAAGGAAAATAAAAGATTTCGAAAATACGACGCCAGATACGTTTTCAGAATATCAAAATAATCTACACTTTCAGTTCTATAAAATATACGCCTATGGTTTTTTAAGCTGAACTCATTGTCGGTGTACTGCGTGCGGCTCTATATACACACAAGTGAATCTAGATTTAGTGTTATAAAACACAATTCTGACAGAAATGTAATGGAGCCAAATTTTACTCGATTTAATTAATTGAATCTCGCGCCCTGAAGACGGACACGTCCACCACTCCTAACCTCGGCACTAGCTGGAGGTGATTGATCAACTTCACGCCCCTGCCCCGCTTTACCCCTTGTAAATAGCCCCCCTTAGACATTCTGCAGAAGGCTGGATGCACTCCAGAGTCTGTCTAGAAGGTATGGAGAACAGAAAACCCTCTTCGCTCTTAAGAAATCGAACTCCGATTGTTCGGTCGTCCAGCCGCTATACCGACCGAGCTATCCCGACTGGCGGTCTTCACTTCCTGCCCTATAAGTTTATATGATAATAACTCTAAATTTCGGCAGATCTTATTACGGAGATCAGTGGAGGAGTATGAGATCTACGCTACTTGCTGGGAGGCCAGGAATTGAAATGAAATTTTTAGTTTGAAAACCCGAAGCAAAGACATTACTTGGGAGACCTGGCCTTAGATGGGATATTAGAATTGTGATAGACCTTTTATAAGTAGCATTTAGAGGCGTTAACTGGCTTCATCGGGCGCAGAATATGATCCAGAAGCGATTCTTTGAGATCATCCTGACTAACTAGTCTACTTCGAGTTTCTCAAGAACTCTACTGCATATAGTGAGTTAGTTGATACCGCGGAATTTTAGAAGAAACTGTAATTTATTTAATATAATACCGCTAATAATAATAACAACGGAAACGAAATTATTCGTAGCTATCAATAACAGACTACATTACTATTATCAACAAACAAAAATAAAACGAACTCCGTGTCCTGTAGTCCGCAAGCGAACTATACCGAACGAGCTACGGCCTTTCGTCGGCGAAGTTAGTGCCAACTTTTGCGGATAGAGGGTATGGCGTGATCAGCGCAACGGACCCTACGGCCGTTAATCGCGGTTTTCTAGACCGGAGTTGTTAGTTCCTTGAAATAGCTCCTGAATTATCCTCACGAGGCTGAGTGGACCCAGTTCCGGGCCCACTACTTCTCAGAAAATCTGATAGCGCCGGAGATCGAACACGGGACTTTAGCCAGGAACTCTGATTACTAGACCACAGAGGCGGTCTTACTATCATCAACAGACTAATTTTATAATCAGTAATGCTGTCTGGCAGGATTTACGTATGTTGTGACTGCCGATGTTACTGAGCAAGTTGGGAAGTTCTTGCCTTACAGACAACACAGAGCCACCCTTTCAACGTCATCGACTTCAGCAAGAACGTACAACAAAAAGCAATGTGCTTAGCCTGGACAAAGTTTGCGTTATATCGACTGAAGAGTTTTCTGTATGCGAACCCGTAGTTGTGGCATTGTTCAGGGAATTCCACATCATGTTCTTGTCCTCGGTATCAACCAGAGCTGAGGAATTTAAACCACAGCCTTCTGGATGTGACTACATGGTCAGCATGCCATAACAATTCTGTGCGCTAATGCATTCCGGGCAGTACTGAGGTACCTTCATGAAACAATTAAGCAATTAATAAAACAGCTTGCGCATACAAGATATTAAAACGACTGGCTGTAGAGGTTTGTCTGCAATGATTACGAATGTAAGAGAGTTAAACCTTTATTTTTATTTATACCTTTCCTCTTTTCTTTGTTTCTTTTTCGTTTCATACTTTCCACTATGTTCTCGTTTAGTTGCTTCTGATTTATTTACTCCATGTCTATAAGTAAGATTCCTTAAGTTCATTAATTCTCTCTCTCATATTTACTTAATTGGCAAGTTATTAGCCGGTCACGATAGCCGAGCGGTCTAAGGCATGCACTGTCTTCGCTCTCTCTGAAGTCTGGATCGTGGGTTCGAATCCCACACAAAGGTATGGATGTTTGGTGTATGTATATGTTTATTCTGTGTTTGTGTTGTCCTGTGTTTAAGTAAATATGTTGTAAATATGAAGAAAGCAGTCTTCTTGGATTTGGCACCGTGTATATGTCGTGTTAACTGACGTTTCGGAGGAACGTATCGCTTCCATCTTCAGGGTAGAAGGAAAAATATAAGAAATCCGCAAGCGAAGAGACTGGTCACCAGTCTGCTTTTACCGGTTCTCACGGTCTCTTCGCTTGCAGATTTCTTATATTTTTCCTTTTACCCTGAAGATGGAGGAGATACGTTCCTCCGAAACGTCGGTTAACACCACATATACACGGTGCCAAATCTAAGAAAACTGCTATCTTCATAGTCACCGCCGTGAAAGCCTCAAATCTTACATGTTGTAAATATGTTTCTGATATGTTCAGTTCAATTCTACAAAATATATAGATAAATTCATTGGTTCCTGACAACATTCAATGTTACATCTTGAAAATTTACAAAAACATTTTTAAAGAGAGTGCATATGCTTGTTTCATCGTGGCATAAAATTTAGTTTCCTAGTCACTTGCTTTTTTAAGTGTGATATCTTAGCTATTTAGAAATCTATTTGTAACTGGACACATCTCTTTGCCGCGAATATAAAAAATAACAAGACCTCATATATTTTTCATCTGAAAATATATTTTTTCTTCCATATCTATCATTGGTTGTTCGCATTTTACTCATATTAAGCTGTATACTGCTAATGAACCCAACGCAATCCGAACCGCCAAATTCTGACACTAGTTGTCACATATATTAGTGACTAAAGAGGCGGGTTTCGATAGGTGAGTCTATTTATTGGCTATTCACTAGTCGTAACTACAAATAATTATAACACTCTCAAGATTACTCTAATCGTAACACATAAATAAAGCCTTATATATCTGCTTATACTAGTCGTTGCTATGTAACAGATCTAAACAATGAATATTACTCTGCATAAGATTTCCCCTATCCGTTTCCTGACAACTGATTTTCCACACAGGAACTATAACTTTTACACTCCAGGTATCACTGCACTACAGCACACATAGTCTTGAAATCACACGTTAAATCTTCACGGGCTGACTTCTTGTACACTTCTATATTCGTAATTCCAATTCACTGTAATCCTTGCCAAAGTCAGTCAAAGTTAGTCACATTACGACTGACGGTCAGTCAGTCAGTAAGTCTTGGTGTCGAGCCCCATCTGGGGCTTATGGCCAGATATTTATTACTGTTTGACAGTTACGTTCTTTTATTTTTGTAAGGCGTCCTCTCTGACCAGAGGACGGGTCTGTCTTTCGTATATGTTGCTGGTCCTTGCCAGAGTAGTCTTTCTCGGATCCTAGAGCTCATAGCTCTCGTTATATAGTCATGGCAAGGACCGCATAGAAAAACTCTTCCATTCAGAATAATTACGCAACCTAAAAACCAGTTACTACGTGTATCTCATAACAATGGATTCCCTTTTGTTGTTACGTTCTTAAGGGGGAAGATATTTACTGTCCGTAGCACAGAAACGGCAGTTCTTTTATTGTTGCCCGTATTATTTGCCACGAGAATATTAACGGACACTCCTGTATTGTTATAGAAACTGTCCATACGTCACAATATGAATTTGTTACTATCGTCAGTTTTATCAACTCCTTCGCGTACAATATGGGCACAGCATGAATATCTGACGTCTGTAATGAATGCGCATTACGTTTTTACGCATGGCTGCTGTTCGAATTTCCGTCGTTAGTTCATGCGCGGCAACAGCTTTAGAAGTTCTCCGCTTGGGGGAGAGATGGATGAGCTTTTCTGCATTTAGAATGAGGGACGCTGTTTGAGTATGTGTTTTTCTCTAAGTAACAGTTCGACAAGGGTACTTGTCCATGAAATACGTTGTTCTACCGACCAAACAAATTATTTTCTTTCTTGCAAACAGTTTTTTAGTGAAGATAAATGCTGCTGCAGCATTTGATGTGGTGTCGCACGCTAATAAAATACACACACACACACACACACATATATATATGCTTCTCTTTCCACAAGTCCGTAGTCAAATCATAGAGAGAGCTAGCTATACTAGGTTCTCTTTCCATGTTAACTCGTAATTTCCTTAAGTAATTATAAGTAATAATTGCATACCAAATCAGTCACAGAAAAGCATGCAGCTGCTGTAAATCGTAAGTGTAAGCTTGTTGTTGCATGACTGGGATCTCTTTACAGCAAAATGGGATTGTGTAAGATATTGGCTTTCTGTACATAGAACTTAGGCTGAGGGGAGACCGACTGTATGATACTACAGGCTGTTCATATATCTGAATTCTAAGTATTCTCGCTTTCTGTAAATGGGAAGCTTCGTAAATTGTATTCTTCACGAAATATAATTAGAACGATCAAGTCAAGGAGGCTGAGAAGGGCAAGGCATGTAGCAAGAATGGGGGCGAAGAGGAATACATATAGGATATTCGTGTGAAAGCCAGAAAGAAAGGGACTAGTAGGAAGACCAAGACGTAGGTGGGTGAACAATATTAAACTGGATCTTAGAGAGAGTGGATGAGATGATATGGATTGGATTGATCTGGCTTAGGATAGGGATCAGTGAAATGCTGTTGTGAACACGGTAATGAACTCTTGGGTTCCATAAAATATTGGGAAGTTCTTGAGTAGCTGCACAATTGGCGGCTTCTCAAGAAGGGCTCGACTCCGTCTCGCTTTCTGTTTGGCCGTGAGGAATAGTGTAACTGCATTCAGTTTGTGATCACGCATATGGCCTGTAATATTATGTCAAGGCCGTGTAATGAGATATTACAAAAGGAAGCGAGCTTACACTACACTATTCCTTCACTCCGCTACAAATGGTATATTTTACATACATCTGCAGCTCAATAATACAAGGCCAAACACCTTTCTTTTAGAAGAATGCAGCAGTAGAGTGAAGGTTTACAGTGCCCAGGCCGCGAGCAATAATCTCCATAGTTGCTTTATACGGATCACTCATGCTACAGGTCTTCAAATTTGTTATTACGTAGAAGGGCTGATATTCAAAAGCCTATTTGTCCTTTGTCTCATGAATGAATGTGCTTAAAAATTATATATTATTATTTCAATTTCACCCTAAACTTATGGCAGTGAATTTATAAGGACTGGTTCTGCGGTGTACCAACCTTCCAACACGAGTTTCTCCTGAACAGGGACAAAACCGCTGGGTGACACGAAGACTGCGCCTGCTGGAAAGTTCTGATGCAGCATTAGTGGTTTCTTCATTAAGTGAGGGAACTTCGTAACAAAACAGGAGTTTGATGTACGGCGGCTTGCCTGGAAGTTCACCTGTGATCCTAAATAAGGAGTTTCAAAGCGCTTGCTTGAATAAACCGCAAATTATTCCTCCATAATTATTATTTCTTTCAAGCATAAGATGAAACATAATGACCATATGATGTGCATCAAACATTCCAACTTATAATGATAGAGAAATATGGTACTAATTTAGTTGTATGATAATCCATTGGAAGCTCGCATATTCAGTAGTTCAGCCCTGTCCAATGCGGCGCCCCTGGTATATTTTTCTGGCGCCCTACGTAACCACATATAATTGAGCCGATTTTTAATATTAATTCAAATTGTAAGACAAGAGACATTTTTGAACGTCTGAGTACTGTTAAATATTTTCGAAAAATTTTATTATTATTGTTATTATTATTATTATTATTATTATTATTAGTAGTAGTAGTAGTAGTAGTAGTAGTAGTAGTAGTAGTAGTAGTAGTAGTAGTAGTAGTAGTGTGTGATGGCGCCCGCACCTCCATAGGCATCAGTGAATTGTGCCCGAGTACATAAGAACGTTGGACAGCTCTGCAGTAGTTTAATAAGTTCGTTTATTTGTAAATCCACAATCACTTTCAAATTTCAGATGAAAAAATCAGTTTCACATTCTTAAGATATTTCATAGTTCTGGTTGTTTAAATAGCGTGATTCAGTGTCAGTGTGAAAACTCTTAAAAATGTGTAATTCTTTAAGTCCAGATGTTCAGTATCGTCTTCGGAGAAGCACATTGTCCTATCCTATATTTAGCTCGACATGCTTGACGTCGTCATAAACCTAAGTTAAGACCTGACTCTAAGAAACAAAACCCTTGATAAGCTTGTATTTACTCAGCTGGTCATTATATTCCGCGTCTTTTACGGAATTTCAAGATGCATTAAGAACTTCCCAAGAGATCTCCATTGGAAATTATCCCTAGCCAGCTGAATCTAGCCAAGAAGCTCATATCGTATTCCGTGAGACCAATTTTAATATTATGTTCCCATTTTCCATGTTGTCGCTCCTCTTATGCTTTCTAAGCAGAATTCACAGTGCTTATATCCAATCAAACAACATCTTGTCATTTACGCATCAATGCCCCGGTAAACACCAGAGTTGTATATATATACATTAACATACACACGAGAAAGGTCTGTGTAAAAACTTTCTGATCACCTTGTGACATTGGCAGCGTGTCACATTCCGCGCCGGCCCCCTGCTGGGATGTCTCCTCCACTAATTGCCATATCTCATGCTTCTACGACACGTAATTGGGTAATTACTACATAAATAGAACTCAGCTGCGATTCGATTTTACAAATGAGGGTCGGTCTCTCCGTGCTGACATGGTCCATCGTTCGGTTTCTCACCTTCGCTGGCACTGCAACCGGAAATTGTTTCCGTTCCCCATTTGGACTTGAGACACGTTGCCTTTCAATAAATTACGCAGGCTACTGATTTTGAGTTATTTAATTAAGTAATTTAACCAATAAACCTGGATAAAGTAACTTAGTAACTTAATGAAATATCAAACTTAACTAACTTAACTTAACAGTATGTTAAGTGAAGAACATAGACTGAGGGTGTTCGAGAACAGGGTGTTGAGGAGAATATTTGGACCGAAGAGAAGTGAAGTGACAAGAGGTTGGAGAAAACTGCATAATGAGGAGCTTCATAACTTGTACCCTTCTCCGAGTTTAATTAGAATGATCAAATCAAGGAGAATGAGGTGGGCAGGGCATGTAGCACGAATGTGAAGAGGAGAAATGCATATAGGATATTGATTGGAAAGCCAGAAGGAAATGCATGGTATGGATTGGATTGATCTGGCTCAGGATACGGACCACTGGAGGGTTCTTTTGAAAACGGTAATGATCCTTCGGTTTCAATAAAATGCTGGGAAGTTCTTGAATGGCTGCACAACTTGCGGTTCCGCAAGAAGGGCTCTCATAGTGCTGATGATGATGACTATCTGATGGCACCCAGATAAGTTATTAGGGATGTTATTGGTATTCGCATAGAGATTCACTGTCT
Organism: Cryptotermes secundus; assembly: GCF_002891405.2. Lineage (NCBI taxonomy): Eukaryota > Metazoa > Arthropoda > Insecta > Blattodea > Kalotermitidae > Cryptotermes > Cryptotermes secundus. The sequence goes on along the minus strand of NW_019735561.1, from coordinate 45,525 downwards.
GTTCATACAAAGGTTTCTCGTGGGACTTCTCAGTCACTACGTGAGAATGCAGAGGCTACCTCCTTAAATTTTCCGTTTCACTGTACATAAAGACAATGGCGTTTCATTTGACGACAAGTATTATCTGCAGTTGATACAGCAAAGTCAAACAAATGACAACAAAATACAGTAAATATCACTGTAGTTCCTTATTATTTTTATTGAAGTTATAGGATGTTTGGTGGTTTAATCTGGCTCTGGTTGGGTAAAGTGTCAGGCTCTTGTGAACACGGTAATAAAACGCAGAATTACTGGGTTTCGGACTTTTCCATCGTCTGGTATTCTAGAGAATAGAAAACACGACGTTTCGGAAACTGGATCTGTCTCCGTCTTCAGGAGAAAGGGGGAAGACCTATTCAGTTGGGTCCCTTAAAGAGAGCTAATCTCAGTCACTGGACCTAGTGACAGATTAGCTCTTTCTAAGGGGCCCAACTGAGTAGGTGTCTTCCCTCCTCACCTGAAGCTGGAAACAGATCGTTTCCGAAAATTCGTGTTTTCTGTATTCTAGAACACCGGACGATGGAAAAAGTCCAAAAACACAGTAATTTTGTGTGTTATACACCATCGGCAGAACCATTTAGAAACTACGGTAACAAAAGTTCGACTTCCGCAAATGCAGGAAACCCCTTGATCAGCTAAGCGACTATGAACTCCCCAATAATAACCTCGGCCGTATAAAGTAGATAGTGGTTCAACGACATTTCCTCAGCTATGCAGGATTTTTAGCATTAAATATGTAGCGGAAATTAATCGTGATTTATTTTAAAATTTCAATTCTTGTCCCTGGAGTGAGGAAACGCAATGAAATGCTCAGAAAACTGGCTTCTAGGTCTAGAATTATGCCAGATAACTATTGAAGACTGAAGTTAGAACTTAGAACAAGTATGAACAGATAACGTTATTCAGTAAATCAGATATGTAGTAAAGTGCAGTGAAGTGGCTCTCTGTCTTTTCTGGTTCACTGACCCGTACCCTTTGTTTAAAATGTACGCAATACTCAAAAAATCATAAGGTTATAAAAGTAAAGTTGTTCAGGTGCTCCACGAATTAACCATTACGCCATGAAGGCGTATGGGGAAGTGAATGTATAGATCCACATTTTCTTGACCTCAGCACTAACTGGAGGTGAGTGGTCAGCTTCACGCTCCTGCCGCTTTGCCCCCGGGAAAAGAGACCCTGTACCCATTGGATAGGAGGTTGGGTGCAGCCTGTAGCCAGTTGCTTTACCGACTACGCTACCGCGGCTCCTATTGTAAGATTATAACCAAGTAAAAATATGTTTAATAACAATATGAAACTTAACATTTTAGAACTTAGGAATATATTCCACACTGCAACATTTTGATAGGGGGCTAGGTAAGTCACAGAAATTCCTTAGACATGAAGAAATCTCTGTGTCTCTCAGAAATCAAACCCCGGCCTACATCTTGTATCCAGTCGCTTTATTGGCTTGAGCTGGATTTCTGTTACGTTTGATCTGACGAGCTAGGGGCTCTGGCGGTGAGGTGGGGCAGATTTGTTCCTTTTAGTAGGAATTCTGCTGTATTTGTGGTTAACTCGATTGCTATGGAAATAAATGGCGACAGTTGTCTTTACGTTGTGCTTGATCGAAAGTTCTGTTTGTCTGCGACACCCTGCAGCTTACTTCTCGCCGGTCTGTTGAAAACTCGCGCCTGAAGCAGATGTTGAAAGACATTTCGTCTAGTTCTCTTTCAAAGCAGTCGCAGTCCCCACGGAAGTTGTCTCTTTCATCAGGGTATAATTTATTTCTGCATCATAACTGAAAGTCTCTGATGGTGAACGGAAGCAATAGAACACGAGAGGAGCTGTAATTTCAGTACAGATGAAAGAAAAAGTTAAATAAACAATTTAATTAGGGTCCCTCGTCGAAACGGCATAAGATACCCCAGGCTGCTCATACAACAGCTGTCTCTTTACATGGAGGGCAGCACCTAACGTACTGAATCAAAAGTCGCTGACAACTGACAAGGGGTAGTTTTACAGCCTGGGACTTGGGCGGAGGGGCTAACAAGTTCCACCGTATAAAGTTTGAATGTTACGAAATATTTCACAATGTCTCCGACGTTGACTGATTATTTGGCAGCTGGGTATGGGCGTGTTGACTGGGTTCGACTGGCTCATTGTAGAGTCCAATGGAAAGTCCTTTTGAACACCAACCACTCCGGGTTGCGTTATGGCGATGACTGCTTTACCAGCGGAGCGACTGTTTGCTTCCAGAAAATGACTTTGATCTCTGGAAATAAAATCACATCTGTCGTCTAGTGGTCAGAGTTCCTGGTTACAGATCCAGAGGTCCCAGTTTCGATTCCAGGTGCTGCCAGATTTCTGAGAAGTATTGGGTCTGGAACGGGGTCCATTCAGCCTCATGATGATAATTGAGGAACTACTTGAATGTAAAAGTAGCGGCTCCGGTCTAGAAACCCGAGATTAGCGGACGTGGGGATCCCTTATGCTGACCACGCGACACCCTCTATCCGCTAAAGTTGGTGACAAGCGGCTGTCGCTCGGTCGGTATAGTTAGCTTGCGGACTGAAACAACGAAGTTTTTTTGTTTCTCTGAAAATAACGGAACAGAAAATTTACTTGGATTAGTATGTAAAATCTGTAGCATATTTTATCGTATGAACGCATGGCGTTGTAAGATGTCATGTACACCGGAGCTGTTATAAACATGCTTCAGTTTGCGCGAGCTGTACTTCGATTGTGTAAGTAAAATGATATTTCTGTCTGTCTAGTGTCTGCCCATCCACACGCTTCGCCTCCAGAACTACCCAATTGAGCGATGGAATTTTGTATTATGATTCTGCAATCTGCAAATTTCTCTTTGTTTTCGTCTGTCCATATTTACATCTAGTTAAAAGTAACTCAGTTTTCTAATAAATGCCTCCTGGTGCGAACGCATGTTGTATAAGGTAAAATATCGGTCGCATTGAAATATATTATTTTTATTTTAAACCTTTTTGGATATTGTAAATATTTGATTTAATGAAAATGTTATGCTCCCATTCAATCTGATATGTTCTGCTTCTACGCTGCGTAGTACATCAATATAATCCGTAGTAAATGAAAACGATTTTCAGAACATAGCCAGACGCGACATGTTCCATCCTTAATCCCGTGCTTTCAATGAGTACACTGGTATAATTTAGCTGTTGTTATTTCATAATGATTGGTCTAATTTTATAGTAATTTTTTAAAAAAATTATGTCGTGAAATAATCTTGACCAACTATTACCATTGAAAAAAGCAGTCTTCTGGGATGTGGCGCCGTGTATATATTGTGTTCACCGACGTTTCGAGAAAAGTATCGCCTCTGTCTTCAGGGAAGAAAAAAATAAATCCGCGAGCGAACCAGCGTGAGCAGGCGCTAGCAGAATTTCAGATGTTTCCCGGGACAATTCCTGCCACTCTGATTAAGCTCGGTATGCGCTACTTCAAGGCTGACGAGTGAGGGAGTATCGTAAGGAAGAGATTTGTTAAGTTACCTTTATCGTAAGTGTAGTACCGCTTTCCATAATGGTATGACTTACTGCATGGAAATGAGGCATTACGGATACCACGTAAGGGCACTGCTCCGTGAATTTCGGAATTTCAGAGGCGTTCGGTGGGCGGTCTGCGCAATGAGAAACGTCTGGCTGTGATTAATTCCAGCGCACTATGCTGGCGATATATAGTATTTATTTTTGGACTTACTCAATTAGTAGTTTCCAGTTATTTGGCCAGGGATGTCCAATGTGATACCAGACCAGCAAATTGGCTCCAGTAGCAATGTTTCTAAATTATATTCGGAAGTGCCCATTTGGATACTTGTGCTGGACATCGAGTTCTTTCGTGAGTTTCCTCGTCCCTCCAGCCAAATATTCCGAATTGATAATAAATTAAGTCAATATGTTTTTCTTCCATATCCTTTAAAGTTCATTCTTCCGTAATCATTGTGTCATGTGACGCTACATAATCTGATTCAGTAACGTCATCACTAAGTACAAGTAAATAAATAAACAAGTATATAGCATGATTGATGTGTTCCCCTAACTACTAACGCCAATAGCTCTACTACTACTCAAGATATAATTGCAATCAAATTTGAAAATATTGTGACATGGTGCCTGAAAGCCGAAATAGTCTATTGTTAGACAACGGCTCACTAGTAAATTAACGTGGAATAGTCCATTGCTAGACAATGGCTTGCTATGAAATTAGCAAGCAGACGGTTCGGTTCGCCTCGAAGTTATAAAAGGGGCACATTTAATTGATTCGAGGGTATACCGTGTGGAGGCGGGCTCTAATACTTCCACCATAGCCCTGTGAGTCGTAGGAGACGACGATAACGAAGTCTCGAATCTGAGACAGTAAAATATGGCCTCGTGCCCCACGGGACTCTGACCTGAGAATGACTGCGCTGGCAGGGACCATCAGCAATACGACAGAGCCGTGCTATTATCAGAGAGAGCGCCCCACATCAACAAACCCGCAACTGTCTGACAGTAATAAAAATCTTGTTGTAAGTCCCAGATAACACAAAACTCAGAATTGAGGGTTCACTCGCAAGTGATTCTTCATTCATTTTTCGTCCTTACTTATTCGTAAGTGACCGATTCATATGAATTTTTGCACCCTGTATCATACGCAACAATTTCTTCTGTGCAATTCTCCGGACTTTAGCTCTTGGATTTCCGGCGCATGAATTCTTTATCATCCGTTCCGAGAATTTGAGTGCCTGGAGTTCTATTCCCACCCCCTCCACCCACTATATTCATGCATGGAATTTTTCTTGCAAACGTGAGAACTTTTTCTTGCCTTGGTGCATTACACTGCAGACAGTCTTACGGTTTTTTAAATTCTTTTCCGCTTTTCTTTTCCGGGAACCACTAATTGAAATTACATTATTATTGATTTCAGCAAAACCTGACTACATTCTGAAATCATGATAGTGGTTTCAGCGGGAACTGGATACCTACTGAAGTGTCATGTTATTGGTTTCAGCCGAACCTGGTCACATACTGAAGTGGTAATGCTCGTAACATTAGTTTCAGCGGGAACTGGATACCTACTGAAGTGTCATGTTATTGGTTTTAGCCGAACCTGGTCACATACTGAAGTGGTAATTCTCGTAATATTAGTCTCAGCAGGAACTAAATACCTACTGAAGTGTCATGTTATTGGTTTCAGCCGAACCTGGTCACATACTGAAGCTGGACTTCAGGAACACTTTCGACGTAGAATACAGCAACAACTGCACTTATGACTACCTGGAGGTGCGGGACGGCGGCCATGGCTATGACCGCCTTATCGGCCAGTTCTGTGGCAACATCTTCCCTGACATTATCGGTTCCACTTCGCGGTACCTCTGGCTGCGCTTCAAGTCGGATGATACTATCGAGGGGGCCGGGTTCACTGCCGTGTACGAATCTATTCTGCCTTCCAATGGTGAGCAATACGACTCTGCAATTTTAGTCACAGACTTATGTGCCTAGTACAAAGGCAAAAATATTTTTTCTCGGATTCAACGATGTCGGGTTATTTCATGACACCATATCAACTGCATAAGTCATGTAATTTTAGAGTGGATGTAAGTAATAAATTGAAAAAGACGTCTATGAGATGGGTCGTGACCTATTTTAAAGCATTTTATCAGGATTTGTTTGTCGGGGCTGAGATAAACCACAGAAACTAGTATCCGAGTAGAGATTCAAACCCGCCGTCTCCAGGTTACGAAGCAAGAATGGTATTCACTTAGCCGAGGTGTTCGATATTGCTCCACGACACGGAGGAGTATAGCCCAGTACATAGAACGATTCATGTCCTTTCCGTAACACAGAGGCGAGTTGGCACGTTCTGACGGCTTGACCCCAAAGAAACAAATTTCCTTGCTCAATGAATGTAAATCTGAGGGGGCTCCAGAACTGGTGTTGATACGATGGCTGAAGGAAGGCATACGGCTGTCGGGAAACGATCCCATGGTTCCATTATGCAGCCAGTTACTTTATTCTGTCCAATTTCCTTGATCTGATTTCATGAAATTAGTAGACCTACATAATTCCTCCTACGATCCGAACGTACGTAATGCACCTTAATAGCTTAACTTCAAATACGATTGAAATTGATGCACTGTGAGGAGACAGGGAGGCGTTTCCTTCGGTCTTCCGAGTGTCTGAATGCTGAACCCTCTTCCTATGATTTCGAAAAACTAATTTATTTTAACTGGACATCTCCATGGAAACTTACCAGTTTGAAGTTATCCTTCAAAAATTCTTAAAGTATTTACGATGGTAATAACTGTCCCAATATTTTGGGTTTATAATAACAAGTAGGCGGGGCACTATGCTACAAGTTGGAAGGCCGCGTGATCAAATCCAAATGACGTAGATTTTTTCAATTTATCTAATCCCTCTAGCCGCACTATGGTTCTAGGTTCGACTGAGCCTCTAATAGAAATGAGTACCAGGAATATTCCTTGGGTTAAAGGGCGCCTGATGCATAGGGCTGGCAACCTCACCGCCATCTATGAACCGATTTTCTAGAAAATGTGGGAGCCTCAACATCTCACAACCTCATGGACCTCCACGGCCTCTTACAGGGATAACTTTACCTCTTTTATTTTACTTTGCTAAGTAGGCAGTACTGAAATGCTCATATATCCATGCTCTGCATGACATTCAACCCTTTAAGCATACCTTTCTTTCGGCTTTATGCTGCTCATTCGTTTATGAATACAAGACACAGTTAAGTTTGGACTACACCGGTTATACCCAGTTTCCAGTCCAACTCAAACGGCAAGTTGCCTGACAACTAGGCGGATCACACTAGCACAATACTGTCAGGCTGGGGAGTGCGCGTCCAAGGAGAGATACAGGTATATTTGCGTCTGCCTGCGCAACTCTGTGGACAATTTCGAGCTACTCCTCAGTAGTCTCATATTGTCGTGCCAGGCTCGGCGTGTGGTTCATAGATCGAAAGCGAGCAGCATGTGGCTCTAAATTATATAAGTTCGACTCTTTGTTAATAATAGCTAACGCGCAAGCCCGAGACTTGCTGTGGACCACGAATTGCTAGCTAGAATATTACATTTCTGAAGGATCTGGTATATACGGAAATCTCAGGCAATCAGTGGTTACAAAAATTATACTTCACATTATTATATTATATTATATTATACAACTTAGCATTAGAGCACGAAGTATCTGAAATAATTGCTCTTAAGATAGGAAGAGCGGGTTGTATTTGAATTCTTGGGTTTTTCTTTCTGGTTATTACATGATATTGCTACTTCTATACAAAATAAGTAACAAATGTTTATTATATACTACCGTATTATGTTGCATAAATTAAATAAAATAACAGAATCGTAAAACCTGTACAGATGAGAAGAAAGCAGTCTTCTGGAATGTGGTACCGTGTAGATGTGGTGTTAACTGATGTTTCGGAGGAACGTATCGCCTCCGTCTTCAGGACAGAAGGAAAAATAAGAAATCCGCAAGTGAAGAGACCGTGAGAACCGGTACAAGCAGATTTCTTTTTTTTCCTTCTACACTGAAGATGGAGCCGATACGTTCCTCCGAAACGTCGGTTAACACCACATCTACACGGTGCCACATCCCAGAAGATTGCTTTCGTCATAATCACCGCCGTAGAAACCTCAAATCTTACACACTACAGATGAGGTTTGTATAAAATTTCTCTGTGACATGAATTAGAGAAAGGGATGTAAAAGCCAAAACTCCAATGCTGCTATAAAAATAGTTTCTTTTTAAGAATATTTCCACAAATGGTTCTTCTCTCTTACCGTTTCGACAAAATAATTTCTTCTATCATCATTTAAAAATTCAGTTTCTCCCTCACACAGACACCGTGTGTCCTAATTATATAGATCGGTTTAACAAATTCGTTCACATGTTTAATTACTGCTAAGAAAAGTAAATCGCTGTATATTCTGAGAACAATACGAAACGAACACATAACAATCATCGTGTATTCTATAGTTAAGATCATGTGGAACATTATGCTTTGTGAGGTTGAAAAATTTCCGACCTCTGGGATAGGGTGCTCCAAGGGTGTGACAGACTGTTCCATTCTCCCCTATCTTTCTCTTCTATTCCATCGTTATCTCTTTTTTTCTCTCAGTTTTCTTCAATTATCTTTCATTCCTTTCTCTCTGCGCTCTATCCCCTTTTAAGCTACTTCACTTCTCCATTTCTTCTTTCCTTCTTTCTTATGCACATATATCATTTCTCTTCTTTATGTCTTTAGCTTGCCTCCCTAATTCCATTTCACAACGTACTATCAATTATTTGGTTATGAATGTTAGGACGAAATGTGGTAATGCAATTTTGTTCTGTGAGAACAGATATGCCGATTACAACGACCGCGCGGTCTAAGACGTGAACTATATTCTCTCGCTCGAACCCTGGGATCGTGGGTTCGAATCTCACTCAAAGCATGGATGTCTGTTTACGTTTATTCTATTTCTGTTTTTTTTTTGTGTGTGTGTAGGGAGAGGCCTTGCGACGGGCTGATCCCCTTACCAAGGTGTCCTGCCAACTGTGTATAGAATTAGGAAACCGAAGAGGCCAAGGTTCAACAAGCGACTGTAGAGACATAGATATAGGTACATAGGTGGGTAGGCGGGTAGGCAGGCAGGCAGGCATGTAGGTAGTTAGGTAGGCAGGCAGTTAGGTAGGTAGATATGCTTCGTCATTAGCCTGGAGACATTGACTAATCCACAGCAAAAGTCTGAGTCAGAAGAGTGTGTCAGCGGTTCGGATTCGAAACATGTACCTTCCACATGGCAGTCAGGCTCCTTAACATTATGCTGCCCCACTCGCTTTGTTTCAATAATTATGCTTTTTACTTTCTTGTAGCTATTTAATTTAAGATGCGCGAAACAAAAAAGCACATAATGTGCCCCAAACTCTTCGGTTTTTCCACCAAAATCCATTTTAAGTTCTTATTTTGTTACATTCAAAGAGAAAATTGCAACCTGCCGGAGTGAAAGAACATGCCTCGCTTCTGCGATGAAAATAAAATTGCATTTCCATGAATATCTCCCTGCCTTGCCATGATTTACTTTTATTAAGAGCAACGGAGCGTGTACAATTCCTTTCTTTCCTGCGATAAGTTTGCTGTAGCAATGCTCTGTATAGGGCCTACTTGTATTCGGGATACAGGGTTTCAGATCCAGGCTGACTTAAAGGATTATACTGCCTGAATATTTTTGTATCGTGGTTTTTCAGCAGTGTCTCCGTGAGACGACTTCATTCCCCATGTTAAGGAGCTTGCTGTCAATGCTCATTTTACCATTTAATTTAACACCATATAGCATCTGCTGAAGTTTAAATGTCGCTAAATGCCCCCATAATCAGCAAGGTTCAGCAGAAGAAGCAATATGATTGATATTGGTTTGGATCCGACACATAACAGCAACATGTCTGCTTTCCTCAATTTTGTGAAGAATTTGCAGTTTAAGTTAGTGTAAGCGAATAAATACGTTTTTACTATAGGAAGTTATGTAGACTAATATATTTGGGAACATGTGCTGTCCGTGCTTCTGTAGTTATACGTGAACAATAAAATAAAAACAAAATGTTGGCGCATTGGTGACTATTTTGTTGTTTCAGAAATATTGTTTTGTATACTGTCCTTACTGTATATATCACATATCCTATATTTTTTCCTTATGCCTTAACAGATTAATCGACTAAGGAATTTATTAGAAAATTTTACTTTATAAGATTTCGCACATTCCTGTAGTAAGATTGCTTTGTTTGCATAGAATGACAGGGCTTGGCAAAGTGGCAATATATATGTATATTTTTTCTCAGTGTGCATCCTTTTGCGTGTCATGAGCAAATGGCAAGGTAAGGTTTCAATCAACACAACAAACGTGGTTTTATAATCAATCAATATTCAGATAGAATTTTCTTTCCTACCGTTACAATGTTTCCGACCTCATGGGACGATCATTAGGCAGTAATATGATCGTATCACTAAAGTTATTGAATTTCTAAATATGGATTATATTTAGTGCAACACGTCCATGTTTTAAAGTTATGCCTATGTTAGAAAGTAAGGAATACAATGTTGACCTTCTTAAAATATTAAGGTTATACAAAGAATTTGTAATAAAAATTATATTGAAATTATAACCATGTACAATTTATCGAAGACGAAAAGATATTATATTACGAGATAATGACTTGGGAATAAAATTGAAAGTTAGCAGCATTTTATGGAACCCGAAGTTTAATTACCGTGTTCACAAGAGCCCTCTACTGGTCCCTATCCTGAGCCAATCTAATCCATACCATCCCATTTTATCTGTCTAAGATCCATTTTAATATTAAGAAAGCAGTCTTCTGGAATGTGGCGCCGTATAGATGTGGTTAACACTACACGTACACTGCGCCACATTCCAGAAGACTGCTTTCTTCATAGTCACCGCCGTGAAAACCTCAAATCTTACGTTTTAATATTGTCCACTCACCTACGCTTTGGTCTTCCCAATGGTCTCTTTCCTTCTGCATTTCCCACCAATATCCTATATGCATTTCTCGTCACCTATATTCGTGCTACATGCCTTCCGCACCTCATCCTCCTTGATTTGATCATTCTAATTATACTTGGAAAATTAAAAGTTATACAATTAAAATATAAAAATATGAAAAATATTGGAACAAATATTAAGATTATGGGACATGATGTTGAAATTTCTCGTGTAATGTTCAGAGTTTCCAGTGTTGTGTGAATAATTGTGGGAAGCCACATCGTTGAGCGCCTCTCAAGTTGGATGTCATTACGCCCGAGGTTGTGCTGTAGTAATGTATTTTGGATATTATTGTTATGGGCTGTTACTATGTGTTAATATTCATGCAGTATACGTCTTTGGTATAGGTTGTAAGATATTGCTACTATTAATGTACATGTGCCTTGCTCTCTGTACGTGCGTTACATATGTCGTAGCTTGGTTCAACTTGAGGATAGAAACATGTAGCGGTAGAAAATTCATTGTGTATATTGATTGATTGTAAAACCACGTTTGTTGTGTTGACGGAAACCTTATCTTGCCATATATATGTTAAGATAGGTTTAAACACGAACGCACAGACAAATTACTGACAACAGAATTTTTGTTGATCTAAATGGAAGTCATAATTTCTATTTATATAATTGCGCTGCAAATCGGTACAGTTATATAAATATAATATATAAAATACAGGCTGAATATCTCTATCCATTTACTAGTATTCGCATGCCCATGAAGACTTCCAAAAACTAGTTTCAAATTCAGCCAGAGGAAGCCGAAATCTGCAGTTGGTCGTAAAAAGGATATCCCGAAAGTAAAGATACAAAGTCCAGAAAATATTTGTAAGGCGTCTTTTTTATTAACTTTACCTCTTTTAAAACACACCTTAATTACTTTTCAATATAGCCACCATGGATCACAATGCACTTAGTGAGCCTGGGAAAGAGTTTTTTTTTTATTTTAGCGTCGTAGAAATCTCCCGCCTGGTCTCTTAGACATGGAGAACAGTTCTTGACAATTTCGGACTTGATTGATGAGTTCATCGATGGTTAAACGTCTGTCAGCACGAATATTTTCATCATTTTTTTTTTGATGACTTCTTCAGTGACAACGGATGGCATTCACTTCTTCCCACTTCAAATTCAAGACATTTTGTCACGTTTTGCCTTTTCATGACAAGTTCGCCGTAAACAGAAACAAGTTGGCGATGAATTTCAGCACAAGTTTCTCATTTCGTAATGAAGAAATCGAATTACTGCACTAACCTCACATTTGGCGGGATTTTGAATTGACACGGCCATTTTAAACATATACTGCGATCACAACGTTGCCCTGACTGTGGTCGGAGAACTCCGCCCTGTCATACCTTTTCTATCTTACACGGCAGTACTGCAATTTCTAAAGAAAAAATATATCCCTTGCATATTTTACTGGACTTGTATCTTTACTTTCCTGATATCCCTCGTAGGCAATCTGAGAGGTGCGGGGAATATCTGAGGCGGACCGCCGATGGCCAACTGCCCCGTAATACGTATGAGGGACCACAAACCCAAAGCATTTGAACAGTAACCGTCACAGTTCTACAAAATTTCCTGTACTGACTGTTGAAGGCGAGAGCCATGTCGAGATGCCGGCATGCCAGATCTTTCTGTATGGGTACCAGGGCTGGGTGAACAGCAGCTTGATAAACACTTCCTACCTAGAGAAGACTAATCAGTTGGCGAAACCCATTGACTGCATGTGGATTATCAACGTGACGGTGGGATGGAAGGTAAGCGAACGATTCATTTCCATTATTTTTTATCTGTTTCTGTTTTTCCTTCTTTTTATTTTTGCAACAGGAAGGAAGATGAAGAATGCCGTCTTCTTGAATGTGATGCCGTGTGAATATTGTGTTAACCGAGTTTCGGAGGAATGTATCGCCTTCATCTTCAGGGTACAAGAAATCTGCGAGCGAGGAACCAGCGTGAGCAGGTGGCTGCAGACTGACTGAGAACAATATCTACACGGCCCCACATCCCAGAAGACGGCGTCCTTCATAGTCACCGCCGTGAGCACCTCATATCTTACACAGGAAAGAACACGTGTTATTTTCAGCTGACTTGGCCTGAACAACGGGAGACCTAATTCTCTTCACTTCCTTCAATGTCGTCGTAATATGACACTTTCAAACTTTGATGATTTATTTATTTATTTGCGTAAATTTTAATTTTGCCTTTGGTTCTATATGGGTGTGAAAGTTGGTCTCTGATATTAAGGGAGGAACATAGACTGAGGTTGTTTGAGAACAGAGTGTTGAGGAGAATATTTGGACCGAAGAGAGTTGAAGTGACAGGAGGTTGGAGAAAACTGCATAATGAGGAGCTTTATAACTTGTACTCTTCTCCAAGTATAATTAGAATGATCAAATCAAGGAGGATGAGATAGGAAGGGCATGTAGCACGAATGGGGTAGAGTAGTATTGCATATAGGATATTGGCGGGAAAGCCGGAAGAAAGGAGACCACTGGAAAGACCAAGGAGTAGATGGGTGGATAATATTAAAATGGATCTCAGAGAGAAAGTATGGGATGTTATGAATTGGATTTACCTGGCCCAGGATAAGGACCGTTGGAGGGCTCTTGTGAACACGATAAAGAACCTTCGGGTTCCACAAAATATTGGGAAATTCTTGAGTAGCTGCACAACTGTTAGTTTCTCAAGAAGGTCTCATCTCCATGAGGGTGAATTATTTATATATTTCCATAGGAACAAAAGAGTTGATGAATAATACGAGTAATACGCATGGGGAAATATGTTTTACCAGTGAATATTTACTCATCAGAGACAGGATATTAATAGCCATGCCCATGAAATTCCTCCATTTGTTCCAGAAATTATTTCATTTGGGAGGCAGACGACACATGCACAAACGCCCGTGCTCTAATTTGAAGCACATGTATTATTGTAGTGTGTTGTCTCTTTTGCATAGTTCAGGTTACATTCAACCTCGCTTTAGTATTCATTTGTTGCTGATAAACTATCCTGTTGCAGAGAAAATCAAATCACAGGTAAAATTCAGAAGGCCTGACGCAGTTGTCAGATTTAACTTTACATTTCTTTCGTCTAAATACTCAATATATGGAAATATTTTTCCAGTGGAATTCGTAGATAGCTCTTGACTCTATTTTATATCTTGTACCATTTCTCTATGATGTTTGAATTTTATGGAAATCTGTAGAATTTTGTTCCGGCTTTATGTAAAGCAGGGATTATATTGGACTGAACAAAAACAGAAACAAACTCCGTGGTTTAAGTATGCAAGCGAACTATACCGACCGAGCATACGCCGCTTGTCGGCGAAATTAGTGCCAACTTCAGCGGTTAGAGGGTGTAACGTTGTCAGCGCAACGTATCCCCACGGCAGTTAATCTCGGGTTTCTAGACCGGAGCAGATTTTTCCTTGAAATATCTCTTCAGTTATCCTCACGAGGTTGAATGGACCCCGTTCTAGACACAACGCTTCTCAGAAAATCTGGTAGCGCTGGGAATCGAACCTGGTCCTCTGGATCTGTAGCCACGAAATCTGACCACTAGATCACAGAGGTGGTCTTATATTGGACTGATACGAAACAAAATTAAATTTCTTTGATTGATTTTCTTTAAAATTTCCATTACGAATTCCATTAAAATATGTTCATAGGTTTCTGAGATATACCAGACGATCAGGATACAGTCATTCCGTGCAAGGAACATCCAAATTTGGGAGTAGGTCAAATACGAGGACTGGCTATAGCTTCTGATTTATGTAGCTTTGTGATCAGTGGAAGTTGGATTCGCGACTTTGGAATAAAGGCTCGGGACTGAATAACTTACAAGTACAAATGAACAAGCGATGTGTCTGATGTAACTAATGGAGCACAGTCGTTGTGACAAACTTACTGACGAATGTTTGCAAAGTTTCCTTTACTTCACAAGTTCTCCTTAATTACAGTAATAAGCTTTAGTGGCTGCGATAGGCGGGCATCTACTGTGTGCTTTAGTGCTACCATCTGTCTTCCGTATGTCGAAATTTCATCATGCTTTTCTTAACGGTAATATTGTAGACTTGTATTCGAGAGCCAGGACTTACCCAGTTCCAACTTTGGAAGGGTTAACGAATTGCAGACTGACGCTTTCCATGACTATTCTCTGCCTTTCCATGACGAGTTAGTATAAAATACAAACTCCATGGCCTGTAGTTCGCAAGCAAACTATACCGACAGAGCGACCGCCACTTGTTGGCGAAGTTAGTGCCAACTTTTGAGGAGAGAGGTCAGCTCACCGGTTCCCCACAGCCGTTAATTTCGGTTTTCTAGACTGGAGCCTCTATTTCCTTGAAATAGCTCCTCAGTTATCCTCACGAGGCCGAGTGGGCCTCGTTCTAGAACCACTACTTCTCAGAAAATCTGTTAGCGCCGGGAATCGAACCCGGGACCTCTGGTTCTGTAGCTAGGAACTCTGACCTCTAGAACATGGGCGGTCGGAGTTAGGATATAGCATCTTTAAATAATATATAACTTTCTCCTTATAATTCCTTACTTACCTTATATTCGTAATAATAGTTGTATCTCATTCGACGCTTTATATTATCACGTGATGAAGTGACTATAGACGGGGATTGGATTGATAATCGCATTTATTAAACTCTTAAGGAACTCGTGATTACAATTTAAAAATTATTATCACACTAAGATTAGTATTTTCAGTCACGGTCTTCACTGCACTACTTGGTAAAGTCTTCCAACAGTGGACGATTATCTGTTCTCGCGCTCACGTCCTCGCAGGCTGGCGGCCATCTCACACAAACATCCTACTTTTCTGACTGCCGTCTCAAAACTCTTTCGTGATGGCAGCTGGTTCTCTTTTTATAGTCTCGGTACGGAACGCTGACAAAAATCTCTTCCATCAATGCCTGCGTCTCTGTTGCCTAGCAACGGGCGTGTTTGTAGAGCAACGATTGTCTCTGCTGGCTTTATAATTCTTGCTTTCAGCAGATATGCCAAAATTTCTGCGGTTGAAACATCAATGTTGTGTAAGAGTTAACTAACCGTTCTCCTCATAATTGCCTCTCATGTCTGAATGTTATACATTAAACTAGACCACAACCGACTCCTTCAAAATCCTTACTCACGGGTCGTTCATGAGAATCGTACCCTCATATGGCCCATATGCTATAGCTACGCATTTGTAAAATCATCGGAAAGCCAAGGAATTAATAAGCTATTCTGCATAACAAGAACAAGTTGCTATCACTTTCATATGATATGTAAATACCCATTACATCAACTGACACAATTTCTAAAATCCTTAGAAACCAATCCTCTAACTCTCTGGGTTAGAGACTATTGCGCGCCGATTTAATCATCTCGTGGCAGCCAACGAATCGTGCTCTACATTGCAAACTTGTTGAATAAGTAGCAAGGCAGTGATAACATTCTGATATGAAACATGAGTTCCCTTAATGAAAATTGACCTTAATTTGCTTTCAGTGACCTGCTAGTATCTCTGCCTCATTTCTGTGTCAGAATGTTCCTGCAATGATTAATTAGCTTCAGTTGGATACGGACCTACATCTGGTAATGAGGCTTCGAAATACACCGTGTACATTTTCAGTGTGTACAAATATTATGTTTTCAGACATTATCCATCGTCTTGTCTTTACCTAAAAACCGTCCTGTTTATTTTTCAAAATACAACGTTTCGGACACTGAACTCTGTCTCCGTCTTCAGGTAAAATCTTCTCAGTTTAGCCCAATCGATAGAGCTAGTCCCTGTCTTAGGACTCATGATATTGGAAGCTCCATATCACAGTCATCGTTCTCTTAAGATAACTTTACGAGCCAGCAAGGCCCTGCTAAGAAATAGGATTCAGTTCCGCCATTTAAAAAAAAAAGCCGCACTTGAAGGTTCCGGAGATAAGGATTGGACACAACTGAATAGGTTTTACTTGAAGACGGTGACAGAATTTGAAACGTTATTTTTGGGTTTAAACAGGACGGTGTTTTAGATAAAGCAGAACGATAAATAATTTCTAGAAACATAATATTTTTACTAATACCATCGTCACAGGTCTTCCAATCCAATTTGTGTAATCCAAGATTACACAAATACGTTTTACATTATTGACAAAGGGGATATTCTTCCATTCGATGTAAGAGGAGCCTCGGGGGGAGGGGCAGGCTAAGTGTATGAGAAAAGTAGATGGCCTGAGTCTTATCTTTATTTTTTGTTCCAGCGTTCACACCACGTCTCAATAGCACTGAGACCTCGCTGCAGCTTTCTGAGAACATAACCCTCTTTGCGGTCTGTTGCATATATACAGATGTCATCAGGTATATGGGGTGTATCATTTATATATATATACGGTACAATGTGGGGGACAGAACGGAACCTTGTGGCACCCCTGCTTATATATTTCTAGCGTAGATGTTTCACTTTCGACCGAAACTGAATTTTCTCTGAGCAAGAAAGGAATTAATAAGATTCATTAGACTGATCGAAACTTTTAATTCGGATAATTTATATAGCAAGCTAAGGTGCCATATTTTATTAAAGTTTTTTTTTTAATATTAAAACAGCAGCCGTAGGCATGTTATTGTTGAAATTTAATCTGACATATTCCGTAAGCCTCATACACTGAAGTGTCGTGTCAACGCGGTACAACATCTGCAATTGGAAGAGCGTTGTTAAATAGTTTTTAAATCCATAAAAATATCTACAAAGATATCTGTCTTTACTGACTTTATAGCACATCAACAGGAGTTCTGTATCTAACATAGAAATCAGTGAGATATATAAAATTGCAAAGGATACAATTTGAAAGCTCTTGTACTCCGAGCTGGAGTACATCTTTCCTCTTTGGTACAGTTTATGTTCCTGTGTTCTTGTGAGGCGTGGGAATGTGGCCCGTTCCGATGTGGGGAGAGGGTGTTCAAGTACACCCCTCCACCCATCCTCGCACCCTTACCTTGGTAAACACATTGCCATGATGCGATAGTCTGCCGCTGGGCAGGAAGCCAAGTCAGACAACTTTCATGGGGAGGACAATCAATGGCCGGTAATTCATTGGCTCAGACTGCGTACACGTCGGACCGTGGCGATTGTTATCTGCTTGAACACGAGAGTGGCTTATGGTACGAGTCCGTGGTCCTCCCGGACAGCTTCGTGTTCTTATGGCTGAACAAGGGACATAAATGTTCACATCCATCCATGGACATTACTTATCTTTGGTTCCGTGCTTCTCTTCCCACTTGCCCTTCATTTCTTTCTGATTATTTACATGAATCGTGTTCGTGATGAATCCAAGAACATATTAAATTGTGGCACTGATTGATACATTTATCTCGTCTCCTTATTGCAAATATGCAGATTGAAACATACCGTATACAATTGTAATTTGACTGTTTTTTTAAAGAGTATGAGATTTTGTCCAGTAGATTAACCATTTTTAAGACCAGTTATTGCTGTATATACCACATTCTTTAACGCACTAGAACTCTGCGGTCTACTCACGGAGGGTGCATGCAGTTTCGCAAATTTCTCACAATAAAAAGCTATTGTGTCCCTAAACAATATTAACCACTTTAACGGAACATAATATATTTCCTGTGAGATACAGACTGGATTTTATGTAATATTTATAAGAAATTCGGTCCTAAGACTCTTAAGAACGTTTGAGAGAAATATGCTGAAAGTAAAATTTTTATCGAAGAAGACAAAGCAACAGGAAAATTAAGAAATTTCCTTACTGAAGACACTTAATCTTCTTATTTGTCACCTAAACTTTTCTCTCACTCACTCAAGGAGCTGAGCCCTTCTTGAGAAGCCACCAATTCTGCAGCCACTCAAGAATTTCCCAGCTTTTTATGGAACCCGAAGGTTCATTACCGTCTTCAAAAGAGCCTTCCACTGGTCCGTATCTTGAGCCAGATCAATTCAATCCATACCATCCATTCCTATCTCTCTAAGATTCATTTTAATATTATCCACCCACCTAGTTCTTGGTCTTCCCATTGGTCGTCACCTAAAATTTTTAGGAAAATTAAATATGTATATGTTTACGTTGGAGGAACATGAGGCTCCGGTATAGAAACAAGCTGCGGTTCTGCTTTTCTCTATGTAGAATAGAGGAACTAGTATATAGGAGCTGTTGGTATGAGCTGTTGTCAATCGCCAGACTTTGGGTAATATTTAAAGTAAATAGAACTGACTATGCTGTGCTTTCGTTAAGTATATTCAGAAAGAAATTTGGTAGGATAACCTTATGGGAGGGGACAGAGGCATGAGCAAGAATGTGAAGATGATATGATGATTAGAAACTGCACTATGACCACACATCGTACTCACACGTTTCCATGGAACTGCCGCCAGAACCAGTGTTCCTGTCATGACTGCAGTTCACTTATAAATCAGGCACTTGCCACATCTAAACTCTAAACATTGCAGTATGCTGCTAATTCTATTTATTTTACAAACTACGTTTTGCAGATTATCCCTTAGGGCCCACATACTCTCCTCCCGAGCACGCGGGTCCTTTCATACGAAGGGGCGGCGATCTCCCGTTCATGCCTCATCCCCTTGCTGCATGTCCACCGCTCTCCGCTGCTGGACAAAGCGAGGCCCGGCGCTTTCTGCCCGTAGCGAACGAACTGCTTCCCCGAGGCATACCAGAGAGACCCAGCCTCGACCGTTCTCCAATCTCTTCCTTCCCTTACCCGGGGGAATCAAGGAGGTGAGCTCGGTGACCGTGGAAGATTGCCTGGACGGACACAACCATCTTCACTCATTGGTGGTACGCTCACACTTACACATGCATTCATACAAATACTCGAACACGCACTGGGTCTAAATATTCAAGAACAGAGATGTGGGACGAATATGATGTGCAGAAATTGAAGTTAAGCTGCCTTCATAATCTTATATAATGTGCTATGTAAACCAGTGCTAAATCAGTTCTAAAGAGTAATCAGCCAAATCAATGGGGAGACAGTTGATGTTTAACACTTCAGCAATTATCTGTCTCCACTGTTTTGTAAAATCTTCAAATCATACATGGTGATGCGCTACGTACTATACTGTGTAGGGCCTTCAGTGGAGAAGAACCTCGCGACAAACAATGAAACAATATCCGCTGCTAGGGAACAGACTCTTAATAAACAAGTACTGCGTAACGCCTTCGCAAACAAACACGTTCCCGCGGAAACAATCGGGTTACAAAAATGGACGGTGTGTAATCTAGACAAGTAGAGACCTTAGTCAGTTGACAGCCTGTTGTAAGTGAGTTGTGAAGGGAAGACTTAGTTGGTGCAGTTGGAGAATCCTCATTGTTAGAAGCCGCGGTACGATGAGGCTAAGGCGACTCTGAGACTGAATATTTGGTTCTAAAATACAGAATGAATATCGTCTCTTATGGAAAATTGTAATGAGGTCAACAGTTAAGGGCATAAAATTTCTGCCGTGATATTATTGTTCTGAATGTCCGCGCCATAGCTCAAGCGGTTAGTCGCTTGCTTCCCACAGTGACGGCCCGGGTTCGATCCCGGGTCTAGTCAAGTGGGATTTGTGGTGGACAAAGTGGCGCTGGGCGGGTTTTCCCCGAGTACTTCGGTTTTTCCTGTCAATCTTCATTCCACCAAATTCTCCATCATCATAATCACCCGGGGCAGGCTACAATAGGTCAATCAGTGGCCGCCGTGCCGAGTGGACCCAGTTGAACTCCACCCCCAGCTAAGCGAATTGTTCTGAATAGTCATGATTCAAGTGAGGTAGATTGGAGAATAATATTAAAACTGATTCCACAGATATTTGTTGTGCGGATGTGAACTGAATTCTCTGGTTCGGGATGTGGTAAAATGGTTGGATCTTGTGAACATGTTAATACAACTTCCAAAAAAGGAAGGTAGGGAATTTCTTTAGCAGCGTGACCGTGTCAGTCATTCAGGACGGAATCTGATTTATGGAATTAGTTACTTCTGGAGTGTGAAATGTCTCTTAAGCGATGAACTGTCTTCATTTGCTGCGGGAGAGGGTGCGTCGTTAAATGTTACATTGTGCTGCAGTTCCAGTGAAAGCCGCTAGGCGGCACAGTGTGGCCGGTGTCCATCAGATAAACACGCGATTTATGTCTGTCGTCTGCATGGAATAGCCCGTAATGCGCGTCAGCAGTGAGAGGCAGAGAGACGCAAAGCTACATTTCCTATCCACACAGAGCAGCGTTTCAGTTCAGATGCACAGGAGACTGTGGGGTGATTTAAAATCATTAACTCCAAATTAACTCAAATTGGCCCTCAGTTAACTGTATTGTCTACATCTTTATTTCATATAATAGTCAGATTTGTCAGCCGGTCACGGTAGCCGAGCGGTCTAAGGCATGTACTGCCTTCGCTCGCTTGGAAACCGGGATCTTGGGTTCGGATACCACTCAGGGCATGGATATTTAATTTGTGTGTGTGCGATTTTCTGTGTTTGTGTACAGGTAGAGGCCTTGCGACGAGCTGATCACCCGCCCAAGGAGTCCTACCGAATGTGTAAGATCCAGAAAAACCGAAGTGAACGGTGAAGTTCATGGAGGCAGGCCTAGGCCCACTGGGGCTATAGTGCCAAGAAAAAAAAGATCAGACTTGTCTGTCAGGTGTTATAATTACCTTAGACAAGTTGGTTGGAAATTAAACACACAAGCTCCTATACTTTTCATATTCAACCAGAGGTAAATGCTATCATTTCAAACATAACATATTAATAATGTCAATTTATTTTAATGTGACATATTTTAGCAATAACTGTGTAAGCCCCACATTATGCTTGTTCAGTATGAGGTTCCTGCTGCCGCGAACATGAAAATTAAAATCTTGTTGTGCGTGACTCGTGTAGGTTTGTACATACCCTGTACCTTTCGGAGGAATATTCAGAATTTTTCCCACAAAAGTTGGTGGCAATAGGTCCCTCCAAAATGTTGATTCCCAAATTTGATCTTATGAAGAACACCATCGTTCCCTTGTATCGAATCGATTGGGCCATTAAAGAAGATTGTGCTGGGCGTCCATGATTCAGTCTGGCCACTGCTTTGTGTCCGGTTTTCTGTTTCCATATATCGCGTGTTAAATGGTGACACTGCCATGCAAGATTCTTGCTGTTCACTCTGCACTGCTTACGCTTATCTTGGACACATCTTCTTCACACAAGTCTTTCAGATTCTACAAATTGCTTGGAAATTATCCCTTGCTTCTAACATTAGTCATTGCAGAAAAGGGTACAGAGGGCATTGAAACGACAGTTCGTTCGTGCGGTGCAATCCAGCATTCCGAAGGAAGAGACGGCTATGATTTTAATAATTTTAGAACCATCCAGTCATCGTAGTTACAGTCATTCATTATGAATGAACAGATCAAATTGTTTCGCGCAGTGAACTTGCTACGAGTTTGAATGCCTCCAAAATAGTTGTCAGATGTTTATTCGCCAAAGAACTATCCTCTTTCATGGGTTGGGATAGCTCAGTCACTCCCGAACGGCCGGGATTGGTCACCCGATAGGGGAAAGATTTTTCTGTTCTCTATATCGTCCAGACCGGATCTGGGGCCCACGTAACTTCTTATCCAAATGGTACTGGGGTTTTTCCCGAGGCTAAAATATCCGGGGCGTGAAACTCACTACTCACCTCAATCTAGAGGTCAAGAATTAAGAATTCCGTCTTGTGTGATGTGGTGCCATGTATATATTTTGTTAAGCGACGTTTCGGAGGAACGTATCGCCTCTGAAACGCCGGTTAACAAAGTTTCTACACGGCGCCACATCCCAGAAGACGGCATTATTCATAGTCACAGCCGAGAAAACCTCAAATTTTACAAATTTTATTTTAATTCAAATATAATCACATATGTCGAGATATAAATTCAAGTGGGAGAAAACATCATTTAATGAATATCGAGAATGAAACAAGAAATGTTCTTGTGTTTTCGGAAAACGATTGTTAATTTTTCGGTAATGGGCGTGTGCATTCGGGAGACATTATTGTGTATAAGAGCGGAAATAATATTGCACAAATTTTTGTGTGAGGGAACAAGACTTAACGGAAAACATGAATTCGATTTAAATCGCATATTGCATTTTGTCTACAAACCGCTTTCAAACCAAGAAGTATGTAACGAACTATGTTTCAGATACACACAGACACACACGTATATCTTCATGTGTAGTGCGTTACTTCTGCCAGATTTTAACCAAACTTGGAATTTATATTTTATGAAAACCATCCTGTTGTGCTCAACTCCTCATGCGTACAGACGGAGAGACAGGCGCATTAATGGGGGTTTTTAATAAGCATTCAGAAGGGTTGGGAATGCGCATGGAAGCAAATAAGTCGCAAGGTACAGAAGATATATTTCTGCAGCTGTGGAAATTTGTATGCAATGTGTATTGTCGTTTTCGGTCGCTCTTTACGTTACCCTCCATTTTGTTGTTGTTACCGCTCGCTGCCTCCACTACTGGCCCAACGTTGATGAGCGCCAATTTCTTATAATCGACCCAATCAGTGAGACTTCAAGCCCCACACTTTGGGCATCAATTTATTGTAATCGCTCGCTTCACGGTTGCTGCGCCAGGTTCTCTTTATACCCGTTCTCCTACCCCTGTCTCTCCACTTTCTTTAACTGTCGTCTCCGGCCACTGGCTGCTGGGCTGCTACTGGTGGCGGCGGCTACAGCTGGCTTTACCCTGCTCCACTTCTCACAGTTTACATACCCCTGATCTTTAGGATAATAGATTGTAATTTGGGCGCCAGTAAACTGATAGTATCAGTTTACAGATTCATGAAAGGGGTGAAGGATTCATGAGGCGTTGCTGTGGTGGGTAGCTAGTTCTCCGGTAGAGCTAAGATTCTGTTCTCAGGTCGATTGGGGGGGGTCTCGCTTAGAAAGGGGAAGGGGGAACTCCTGTTATAACACACACACAAATCACAAATTTTTGGAGGGAGGCAGATTTTGCGTCCGTATGGTTCTTGAGTAGGGAAACAACTGACTAATTTATTACAAATTTCGTAGTGATGCTGATTTTGCGTCAGTATGGTTCTTTAATCTGGAAACAACTGACTAATTTATTATAAATTTCGGAGTGATGCAGATTTTGCGCCCGTATAGCTCTTGAGTCGTGAAACAATTGACTAATTTATTACAAATTTCGTAGTGATGCTGATTTTGCGTCAGTATGGTTCTTTAATCTGGAAACAACTGACTAATTTATTACAAATTTCGGAGTGATGCAGATTTTGCGCCCGTATAGTTCTTGAGTCGTGAAACAATTGACTAATGTATTACAAATTTCGGAGTGATGCAGATTTTGCGTCCGTATAGTTCTTGAGTAGGGAAACAACTGACTAATTTATTACAAATTTCGTAGTGATGCTGATTTTGCGTCCGTATGGTTCTTGAGTAGGGAAACAAATAACTCAGCAGAATGACCTCTTCTCAACTCTCTGAGCCTTCTCGGCCCACAAGTCAACTCCGTAAATTACAAGGATTGGTCATTTTTTAAAAATGGGAGTACCTTAATTAACTATTCCCCCAAACCCGTTTAAGGATTACAGGGAATTTCGGCTGCAAAGACTTAACGTAAGTTCTGTGAGTAGCTTGACAAATGTTAAGCTTGGCTTGGGCTGAAGGAACACCCATCTTTAAGTTACGATGTTCAGAACTGTCACATATCGTATTCTCAAAGGACTCCGACAAGCAAAATTTTGTGTAACTTTCTGAAGAACCAAGCCTTCCTGTTTCACTTCGCATCTGCGTTGACCAGTCGTTTCTCTTTTGTCTTTTTCATTCGAAAGTTGGGCTAAAACTCCGCCTTGAGGGCAAGAAATAGCCTGTGTACCTCTCGTCCATTTGCTGCATGTTATAAGTAAACGTAATCGAACATGTTAATTAACATGGATCAAAACATGCTACTAAATTAAATCAAGCTGAGGTTACATGTGAGAAATATAACTGTTGAGAGGCGATGGTCCCCGGTTTTCGGTCCCCCGGCTTCATAACTACTGTACGCTGTATAATACTTTTAGCTGAAAAGGCTGCTTTAAGAAAGAATCATCTGTTTAGAGATGCTGCACCAAGCAGGCAAAGTATTGGATAGGGATTTTACTGAATATTTAAGAGGTCCTATTTGTGTTTGTTTCGGGGGCAAGAGGGTGGGTACTCTGACAATTCCTTCGTTACTCGTCTGTCCCCTCTGGCAAATGCTAACGGCGACCACACACCAACAGCGTCAAGACAAGCATCAAGACACGAGACAATAGACGCAGTCTTGTTTCAATCGTGATTCAGACTCGAGTCCGCACACCGAAGTAGTACGTGTCTGCATCTTATATCCTCTCCTCTAGTTGATGACATGACGTCATGCCGATAACGTGCACTGGTGCTGATGTCTGAGTCTTGACGCACAGGAAAAGAACATGCCGAGTCTTGCTGCACGTGTCTGCAGCATGAAGCTGATATCAGCATCATGACTTGGATCGGTGTGCGGCGGCTTTCATAATCTCATTCGTTTCAACTGTGTTCCATTCTTCCCGTCATGTCGCAGACATCGTGTCTTGACGCATCCCGGTATGCAGCCTATATAAGATAACAGTTTAAAGTAGATCACCGCCGTTACATTCCACATGGCCGCGCCATAGCTCAAGCGCTTAGTCAGTGGCTTCCCACCGCGGGGGGCAGGGTTCGATCCTGGGTCTGGTCAAGTGGGATTTGTGGCGGACAAAGTGGCGCTGGGGCGAGTTTTCTCCGAGTACTTCGGTTTACCTTGCCAATCTTCATTCCACCAAATTTCCATCATCATAGTCAACGGGGGCAGGTACAATAGGCCAATCAGTGGCCGCCGTGACGAGTAGACCCAGCTGGAATCCACACCCACTATTATTATTATTGTTAGTGGGGGTGGGACTAAGCCCCTTGTACTGCAGCCACTTCTGGTCTATTGTACCAGTCCCAGATGATAGGTGAGGGTGATTGTGGAGCAATTGGTGGAATGAAGATTGGCAGGGGAAACCGAAGTACTCGGAGAAAACCTGCCCCAGCGCCACTTTGTCAACTACAAAATCCCACTTAACCAGACCTGAGATCGAACCCGGGCCCCCGCGGTGGGAAGCCAGCGACTAACCACTTGAGCTATGGCGCGGCCCCACCATCCACTAAGAGAATTAATTAATTAAAGAATTACGTTGCACATGCTTCCTGATCCACCATTTCAGTGGTCTCCTTCTGCGTTTCTGTAAGTTATACGGATCACAAGCTGTACACTAGCCATGAAAATGAAATCGAACGCATTACATTTTTTCGTCTTCAGTGGCCTTTGGAATTACGCATGTGCCCAATATAAAACTCCCTGGTTGCTTGAATAAACCTAATCTGAACATTTCATCAGAACAGAACTCGGGAGAAGGTGGCCAGATGAAAGACAAATGAACCCTATAATCTTTTCGGATGTCCAATAAATGCCGAGATTTCAATCCAGCTTATTGCCACAGAGAACTCATACCTCACTCGTCACAAAGTATTTCGCAAATTACTTTTTCCGTGGCTTGTATAGGCGATTATAGATATTAGGCTTTCATTTGCCCTTCATATAGAATGAAAGGAAAAAGATTAAATCGTATTTTGGGCGGAGTGCTTCGTCTCTGAAACTATTCAAAGGGTTTCTAATCAATTTTGTATACGGTCATACACTAAGCTGTAGGGCGAATGTATTTTGGTCCGCTGTGACCAGATTTTTAGCCTACACGGTGTGTCCAGGATCCATTAGGACTCATTTTTTTAAAAGTTGCACTGCAATGCCATCTGTTGGCGAGTTGTGGCGTTAAGATTCTTTAAGTTTCAGCTGTGGCTGTCTATAATTTCAAAGCGCAAGCATCGCTACATCATGTGTTCTGACTTTGAACGTAACAGTACTGTTCTGACATTCGTCCGAAAATGGCGGTTGAACAGAGAGCCAACATCAAATTTTGTTTGAAGTTAGACAAAACAGCAGGAGAAACGTGGAAATTTGATGAAAAGTGTGTATGGTAGTGATTGTTTGAGTCGCTCGAACATTTCTCGATGGTATGCTGTATTTCGTGACGGCAGGGAGGACATTAAAGACGGCCTACGTGCATCAAAGCCGAGAACAAGTTTCACAGAAGAAAATGTGAAAAAAAGTGACCGGACCGAAATCCTTGCATCAGACAGATGTGTTTCTGTAGGACTCATCGAGGAGATTTTGAGAATACCAGAAAGTACTGTGCATCAAATTTTGACCAAGGGTTTGGGCAAACGGAAGGTCTGTGCGCGGTTTTAACCGCACGCGCTGAAAAATATGTCAGAGTGGAACACTGCAAAGACATGTTGCGGTCGGCCCAAAGTGATACGAAATTTACAAAATCAATTGTTACTGGTGACGAGACATTATGTTTTCAATATGAGCCTCTCACAAAGCGGCAGAGTGCAGAGTGGTTGAGCCCGAGGAAGCCGAAACCAAAGAGAGTGCGCATGCAAAAGAGTCGAGTAAAGACACTGCTAACCGTTTTCTTCGATTCCAAAGAAATCACTGACAAGGAATTTCTGCCAGAAGGTCAAACGGTGAATTATGATTATTATTTCGGTGTCATCCATCGTTTATGGGCGAGAATTCTTCGATTCGACCTGATTATCGAGAGCAAGATTCCTTGTCGCTCCTCCACGACAATGCCCCACCCCACAAATCGAAGATCATGCGCGATTTTTTGGCCAGAAAAAGGATCACAATCTTTGATCATCCTCCGTATTCGCCAGATTTGGCTCCAGCAGATTTCTGGTTGTTCCCAAAAGTTAAGTTGGCGATGAAATGAGACCGTCACGACACCATCCAGGACATCCAAAGGGAATCTACCAGTTTTAAATGCGTTTCAACAAAGGAGTACAGTGACTGTTTTCGAAAACTTTTCAATCGATTCCAGCTAGGTATTGATTCAGAAGGAGGCAATTTTGAATAAAAAGAGTGAAATTTTGAAAATAATTCACGTCTTGTACTTTTAATAAACACAGTCCTAACAGAACCTGGACACACTGTGTCTGTGAAGCTTATATCAATCTTCGTCTTTTTTCTCAGCAGTGGATCTTGTACAAAAATGGGCATATGCCCACAGAAATAAAATACGGGCTATTAAGTAAGTTAAAGCTATCCCTGTAACAGGCCGTGGAGGCCCATAGGTTTTGGAGACATTGAGGCTGCCACATTTTCTATACAATTAGCTCATAGAGGGCGGTCAGATTGCCAACCTGACGATCTGGTCTTCATGTACTCCTTTCTGTTAGAGGCTGACTCGACCCCAGGGCCCATAGTGCGGCTGGAAGGATTAGAGTAAACGAAAAAATCTAATAAACTCTTCGGGAGTCGGATCCGAGACCGTCCGGTTTATAGGATAGTGCTCCAACCAGTCAACCTACCGCGTGCCCCTAGGCCATTAGAACACATGTCACCTATATTTTTTTTGAGACATCTTTCATAATGCTATATATTTAAAGACTGTCCTTACCTTTAATGTGTAATGTTCGAACTTCCTTTAAGCCAAAGATCATTGCTTCTAACTCCGATTATCCATACGGCTCTGCTTTCGTTTTATCAACCGCAGTTTAAATATTAACGAAATTCTGACGTTTGGGAGAGGAGATTAATAGTTCAGTCTTCCAGCAAACCTCTGGTTTGCGCCTTGTGTCATTGTTGTACTGGTAGAAGTTGCGTTCTGCTCAGTTTATTGAAAGAGCCTTTGATATAATGACGTGTGGTATCGCCCACCACTCCCGCTATCTGTACCAAAATGAAACCATTCTGTTAAACATTGAGTCACATAATAAAACGGGGTAAAATTAGTTAACAGTGACGATTTTGAAATGAGTTAATAGCGGGCTTGCTCTATTAACAGGTCAATTATTGATGTTTTCAATCGATACTAATCGTTTGGTAATCGACAGGGTATTATCAAACAGGGGGACAGTAAATATGTCACTGATGTGCAACTTTGATTGTTCACTGCTTCTCTGTTGGTGAATGCAACGAAGTGAAGGAGTAACAATAGTAATTTTATTAACACAAATCTAAGTTCTTGAGAACTGAGAATGTTAAGTATAAATATTTGGAAAGAATAATATTAATTCATTTCAATTCAATTCTTGTTTACATACGTGAAAATACACGTCTCTCTTTGGATTTGACGGCCGCAAAAAATGTGGAAATGGAAATACATTATTATAGGCGTACTCTGGATTGAAACTGGGTGACTCACTCCACTTTCTCCTTTCCTTCGGGCATAGTGTCTGATTATTAATGCGTCCTTGTAAGATTTGCATGAAACGAATCCATTATGGAGTAGTCGTTTTCATTGGTCCATCTGTACGCATATTTCAAACCGAAATTCTTCGCCTGATTTCGATTAAATTTGATATTGCAAATCTATACGAAAAGTTGACAGATAAGTATTATTTGGGCTCTTATGGGTCAACTATAAAGTATGATACGTATACGCGGAGATAAATATAACTTTGTCGATTTTATAAAGCAGGCCTAATATACCGAGTGAGCCAAGACTAGGCAACGGAGTGCACAGGGTTTTGTTCCTATCAGAAGTAGGAACTGTCTCTCTTCACCTCCGATGCGAAATAATTCTCTCCAGCTTTATAGCCAGTGGATACCAATCACAATTTATCCTGATCTGAATCCGCTGGGATACTCACCTCCATCTAATGCTGAGATTAGAATGCGTGAAGTTGTAGTACATCCCTGTTTTAGTGGCTAATTAAGCACAAGAACAATTTTTCATTTATCTTTCCACTTGTACGTAGCATGAAATTCATATTTGCGATATTATTTGAATTGTTTCCGTACTTATAACGAATTGAAATAAAGATAGTATCTTGTTAGACAGGGGGCACGCGGTAGCATAGTTGTTTGCGGCACTGCTCTACAAGCAGGAAAGTTGCGGATTCTGTTCCCGGTAAAGTCATCGAAATTTTTATTCCAATTTACTTAATTCTTCCAGCTGCGAAAGGGAACCGTGGTCGACTCAGCCTCTAACAGAAATGAGTACCAGAAATCTTCCTGGGTGTAAAGAGCGGCCGGAGCTTAAGGCTGACAACCTTACCGCCATCTGTGAGCCGATTATCTAGAGAAAATGTGGGAGACTCGACGTCTCACAACCCTGTGGTCCTTGGCGGCTTGTTAACGAGGACAGTGTTACCTTACCTTTATCTGGTTAGTCGCTTTCAGGCTGCATAACAATATATTTGCATCTGCATGCTTAGAGAGTGAAGTGTAGGACAATGACGGCCTCTGTGGTCTAGTGGTCACAGTTTCTGGCTACAGATACAGAGATCCCGATTTCTATTCCCGGCGCTACCAGATTTTTTTCTGAGAATTAGTGGGTCCGTAAAGGAGTCCACTCAGCCTCGTGAGGATAACTGAGGAGCTATTTCAAGGAAGTAACGGCTCCGGTCTACAAAACCGAGATTAACGGCCGTGGGGATCCGTTGCGCTGGCCATGTGACACTCTCTATCCGCTAAAGTTTGCACTAACTTCGCCGGCAAGCGGCGGTCGCTCGGTCGGTATAGTTCGCTTGCGGACTACATGCCACGGAGAGTATAGGACAACCCGCTGAACCTGAAACTTGAAGGTTAAGCTACTGTGAATAATCATCCCGCCGTCTAGATATAACAGCGGACACAGTTTATGCCTCAATGTGACAAGGAAAGTAACTTACGACCTCAACGCTCCGGCCTCGTTACTCCCAGAGGTAGAATCAGCGTTATATGTCGAGTAGTCTTCTGGATTACGTGGCAAAGAGAGAAATTCCATTGTTCTGCCTCATTTCGTCACGGCGCTGACTGCTGAATCGGGCCGTGAAGTTTATTTCGCCTAGGTCCCCAGCATGCGATCGGTTTTTGTTGTGCAATGTTGCGTGGTCGTAGCATCATAGAACCAAAGACCGCATTGAAAGATCGTTCACACACCAGGCCACACAAAAAAGAAGCAAAAAATGCTTTTTTTGCTCCTGAAGAAAACCACACAACACCACACTGCAATTTCTATGCCGTGAAAGTTATTTCCCTCCTTACGTTGTCTTTCCATGTCACTTTCGTAATTCATTGAATGATACAACGGCAGGAGGAAAATATGGCACACGTGCCTGTCCAAATTCTTGGATCTTGTATTACAACGTCCATATGTTAAGTCTCGCTCATCCACGTGGCCGCGATTACTGATTTATGCTCACGGCACTGAACCTCCGTGCAGAGGGTCACTAACTCGGGAACGGTCTAATACAATACGCATATTATTCGTCCCTAGAGATTCGAACCAAGGACTTTCCAGAATAAAGTTAAACTCATTCCCACTATCCCATATTATCCTACACATATCGCGCTTCGTATTCTGAAGGTTCCGACTTCGAATCTTGATACTTTCTTTCCCACCAATAACCTACATGCATTCCTCTTCTCCCCCATTCGTGCTACACGTCCCCCTGCCCATTTCATCCTCCTTGCCTTGATCATTCTAATTATACTTGGAGAAGCGTATAAGTTATGAAGCTGCTTATTATGTAGTTTTCTCCAACCTCCTCTCACTTCATCCCTCTTCAGTCCAATTATTCTCCTCAACACCCTGTTCCCAAAACACCCTCAGTCTATGCCCCTCCCTTAATGTCAGAGACAAAGTTTCACACCCACACAGAACCACCGGCTAAATTATAATTTCGTATATTCTAATATTTATGTTTTTTTAACGGGACACGCCAAAGTTTAGTTGGTAGAGGCACTATATTATAAGTCGGAAGGTCGCGAATTCGAGTGCCAATGAGGTGGAATTTTTCAATTGACCTAATCCCTT
Organism: Cryptotermes secundus; assembly: GCF_002891405.2. Lineage (NCBI taxonomy): Eukaryota > Metazoa > Arthropoda > Insecta > Blattodea > Kalotermitidae > Cryptotermes > Cryptotermes secundus. Next base: position 14,051 of record NW_019735561.1, on the reverse strand, counting down.
CAGCCGCACTATATCTCTGGGTTCGACTCAACCTCTAACAGAAATTAATACCGGGAATCTTCCTGGGGCATAAAGGACAGCCGACGAGTAGGGCAGACAACCATATCGCCATCTGTGAGCCGATTATCTAGACAAAATGTTGGAGCCTCGACGTCTCACAGCGCTATGAGCCTTTACGGCCTCTTACAGGGATATCTTTACCTTTTCCCTTTTATGTTTTTAAACAGCAGACGAGAGGAAAAAAGATTCTGGCCTGAGTGGTGGCAGGCATTACCCGAATTCAGTCCACTCTTAAGTTCCTCTGGAATCAAATTTTGAAATGTTCCCGAATATTTGAAAGGTGTCACATTTTCAAAGCATCTGTTAGCTATCTTTATGTCATAATTTTGGCATATACTTGGAGGAATCAAATAGTTTAATTCATGGGTATGACATTTTATTTGCACACCGAAGTGTTCCAGCCACATTTATTGTATAAACAAGTCCGCGCCATAGCTCAAGCGGTTAGTCGCTGGCTTCCCACCGCGGCGGCCCGGGTTCAACCCCGCTCTGGTCAAGTGGGATTTGTGATGGACAAAGTGGCGCTGGGGCAGATTTTCTCCGATTACTTCGGTTTCCCCTTCCAATCTTCATTCCACCAGCTGCTCCACAATCACCCTCACCTATCATCTGGGGCTGGTACAGTAGGCTGGAAGTGGCCGCAGTACAAGGGACTTAGTCCCACCCCACTAGCAATAAAAAAATGTAGAGACATAAGAATTTATGGCAATAGATTTATAAGTAAACATGGGTCAATGTACGATGAATTATCGCAAAAGCGGGTAGGACCCGTGCGAATAGCGTGAACTAGCAGCTCGGATTTACCTACAGCATGAAGTAAATCAAATATACGGAAAGAATGAAAGAGGAGAGGAAATTAAAATGGAGCAGGAGATGGTGGTACTGCAGCTAACCTGTCAGAGGGTGGTGTGGAAAGATGATTGCTCCCCCGAGGAGGGTTAGGGGATGCGTGGTGTAAGTGGTTTCTTGTCGATACGGCACAGGGTTTGAGAGGGCTAAAGCGAGGGAGAGACAATTTAGTTGCTCGAATCCTTGGGTAATACAAAACTTCCATTCTTTCTTCACTTAGCCGTCGCTTTCAACTGAAGTTTGGTGGATACATTTCCCAAGTCTTGGAACGTATATGATGACAGGGGCGGTTGATGCCACCGTGTTTTCTTACTATTGCAGCCGTCTGTTCGTGTCTTGTGCATCAAGCAACGCGCTTGTCTGACACGAAAGCGATCACACAACGTCCATACACGACACTGAAATTGTTTTGGCAGAACACTTCACTCTTAGATATAACAACTTCTATTGTTACTTTTGTTCTCATCTAGAAAACCGAGATTAACGGCCTTGTGGATTCGTTGCGCTGACCAGGCGACACCCTCTATCTGCGATAGTTGGCACTAACTTCGCCGACAAGCTGAGGCCGCTCGGTTGGTATAGTGTGCTTGCGGGCTAAAGCCACGGAGTTTTCTTTTGTTTTTTTGTAAATTTAGATATATATTGCTCAATCTCCCTTTATTATTATCCTCTCACACTTCATTTTATATTCAATCATCATTATCAACAGCAGCAGCATCAGAATCATAATCTTCTAATAAACTGTCCCATTTCAAAGACTATCATCCCATTGTCCTCTCGGTCGTCCAACATTTGCTTTGTTCTGTGATACGTATTGCTTAACATATTGGCTCAGTCTTGAAAGGCCAGGTCTTAAGGTGTAATTATGCGACTTGTTTCTGTGGCATATTTACTCGTATATCTTATTCTATGCCAATGTTATTTATTCTTGCATTGTGATTTATTAGATTCTAGCATAGCATAGCATAGCATAGCATAGCATAGCATTCCGGGTGGTGGGATGAAACTGAGTGGCTGGTTAATAGGGCAGGATCTAGCCAGGTTTTGCTAGCGCCGAATGAATATTAATAGCACACAGCACTGATAAAACGGCAATTAATAGAACAGAACCGACGTTTTTGGGAAAATAATATAGAGAGTGCTATTTTGTCCACTATATATATCTCTCACAAACCGCACATGGATTGCCGTGGGATAGAACCCGGTCCTCCGCTGTGAGAATCCAGAGACTTAATAGAAACTAAATGCGCTCTGTTGTTTCATAATGAAACACATAGACCCTGTTGTATCAGAATTAATTTGTTAACATGCAGCACATTAAATGAACTTGCCAGTTTTGTCATCCTTCTTTGAAGTGGCTACTAACAGGTGTTTGCCATGTCAATTGCTCACAGTTTACTCGTACTGCTTCAGTGTACAGAGGTGTTCTAATTAAGCGAAGCTCTCGCAGTAGAATTCGTGTGTTCAGCATTGGCAATATCGTAGCCCGCCATTTTACACGATCGTGGGCCATTTTCTCTCAACTCTTGTACTAGCAAACAAATTTTCATCATACCCATCTTAATGCAATTATCCCGTATTGTTTTTTGTTGTTGTTATTCAGAGAGGTTGCTTTAAACAAGGCATCACCATCAGATGTCTGTATGCATTTCTTGTCCAGCACATCGTAGTTTTCTTTATTTCATTAGCCCGACAACATTAAATGGTGTCTAGAGATCACGAAGTGTTCTGTTGCTTAATGTTGTCACGTAGTAGCAGTGTGACTATAGACGGGGTATGAATTCGAGAATTGATTTATTGACCACTTATTCACAAAACTCGGGACGACAAGCAATTACAGTCTCACTGCTAATCTCCAAAATTCACAAACCACTACAGCACCCTCTAAGTCTTTTCCAGTTTGCTGTGTCTTCACCAGCCGTTTCCTGGCAACGGCTTCTAATAGTCTAGATTCTCCAGCTTCACGCTCTCAGGTTCTATCTCACAGCCTCTCTTGCAGAACTCAACTGACTCATTGTCCAAATCCAAGTTACATTGCGACTGACGTTCAGTCAGTCAGTAAGTCTTGGTGTTGAGCCCCGTCCGGGGCTCATGACCAGATATTTATTACTGTTGAAAATTACGGTTTTGTTTGTGGGGCATCCACTCTGAAGAGAGGCCGGGTCTGTCTTTTTTTTTACATGCTACTGGTCCTTGCCAGTGCAGTCTATCTCGGGTCCGAGTCCCTTCGGACTCGCGACCGTATTTTACTGTCTCAGACTTGCTGCATCTGTCCTGGTTAGAAGTTCTCGGCACGGACAACATACGAGTAGAAAACACCGTAATTCTATTGTTGAGTGCGTATTCATTACCACGGGAATGTGTTTATAAAGCTGTTGACCAGAAATGGGTTGCATAACGACGATTGTTAAGAATCCGCTGCCCCAGCAACGGACGTCGTTCCGTGACCGTTACTCAGCAAAGGGTCTAAACGCTACAGCATTTATGTATAACTGTTTAATTCAAATCTGTAACTTACTTTACATTTAGTGCTACAGGATATCCACGTACCCAGCGCAAGAAGTTTCTAGAGCAGTAGAATTAGACGCTTGAATATTTACATACACAGTATATTTGGGATTTCCGGTCACGGTAGCCGGGAGGTCTAAGGCATGTACTGTCTTCGCTCGCTCGGAAGCCGGGAACGTGGGTTCGGATCCCACACAAGTCATGGATATTTGCTGTGTGTATGCGTTTATTCTGTGTTTGTGTTGTCCTGCGTTTAGGTAGAGGCCTTGCAACTAACTGATCACCCGTAAATGACTTTAAGAAGGGTTACCAGCCTAGCAGTAACTTAGTGAAGGATGAGAATGGTGATCTGCTTGCAGATTCCCACAACATTCTGAATAGGTGGAGGAAATACTTCTCTCATTTATTGAATGTACATAGGGTCAGTGATGTTAGGCAGACAGAAATCCTTACAGCTGAGCCGTTAGTACCTGATCCTAGCCCTTTTGAGGTTGAAAGTGCTATTGCAAAATGAAATAGTATACATCGCCAGGTAGTGATCAAATTCCGGCAGAAGTTATTCAAGCAGGAGGAGAAATATTACGTTCTAAGATCCACAATCTGGCATGTACTGTCTTCGCTCGCTTGGAAACCGAGATCGTAGGTTGGAATCCTACTCAGGGCATGGATGTTTAGTTTGTGTGTGCATTTTTCTGTGCTTGTGTACAGATAGAGGCCTTGAGACGAGCTGATCACCCGCCCAAGGAGTCCTACCGAATGTGTAAGATCTAGAAAAACCGAAGTGAACGGAGAAGTTCATGGAGGTAGGCCTAGGCCCACTGGGGCTGTAGTGCCAAGGAAAAAAAATCCACAATCTAATTAATTCTATTTGGCATAAGGAAAAATTGCCTGATCAGTGGAAGGAGTCTATTATTGTATCAGTTCACAAGAAGGGTGATAACACTGACTGCAGTAATTATCGGGGAATCTCACTGCTATCAACTTCATATAAAATTTTGTCCAATATCCTTCTCTCAGAGTTAAGTCCATATATAGATGAAATTATTGGGGATCATCAGTGTGGGTTTCGACGTAACAGATCAACTACAGATCAGATCTTTCGCATTCCTCAGTACTGGAGAGTACAATGAGACAGTACATCAGATATTCATAGACTTCAAGAAAGCCTATAATTCAGTTAGGAGGGAAGTATTGTACAATATTCTGATAGAGTTTGGGATACCAATGAAACTAGTTAGGTTGATTAAAATGTGTTGAAACGAAATGTATATTAATGTCCGTATAGGTAAACATTTGTCTGATAAATTTCCTATCCAGAATGGTCTGAAACAAGGAGATGTTTTATCGACACTCCTTTTCAACTTTGCCTTAGAATATGCAATTAGTAAGGTCCAGGGAAACCAGGTGGGACTGAAACTGAACGGGACACATCAGCTGTTGGTCTACGCCTATGATGTGAATCTACTGGGTGATAATGTAGATACCATAAAGGAAAACACACAAACTTTAATTGGCGCAAGTAAGGAGGTTGGTCTAGAAGTAAACACAGATAAAACTAAGTATATGTTACTGTCTCGTCACTAAAATGCAGGACAAAATCATGACATAAAGATAGAAAACAGATGTTTTGAAAATGTGGCACAGTTCAGATATTTGGGAACAACGATAACAGATCGAAACCTGATTCAGGAGGAAATTAAGAGGCGATTGAACCCGGGTAATGCTTGCTGCCATTCAGTCCAGAACCTTTCGTCTTCTTGTCTGTTGTCCAAAAACATAAAAATTAGAATATACAAAATTATAATTTTGCCTGTGGTTCTGTATGGGTGTGAAACTTGGTCTCTGGAATTAAGGGAGGAACATAGATTGAGGGCGTTTGAGAACAGGGTGTTGAGGAGAATATTTGGACCGAAGAGAGACGAAGTGACAGGAGGTTGGAGAAAACTGCATAATGAGGAGCTTCATAACTTGTACTCTTCTCCAAGTATAATTAGCATGAACAAGTCAAGGAGGATGAGATGGGCAGGGTATGTAGCACGAATTTGGGATAGGAGGAATGCGTATAGGATATTGGTGGGAAAGCCAGAAGGAAAGAGACCACAGGGAAGACCAAGGCGAAGGTGGATGGACAATATTAGAATGGATCTTAGAGAGATAGGATGGGATGGTATGGATTGGATACATCTGGCTCAGAATAGGAACCAGTGGAGGGCTCTTGTGAACACGGTGATGAACCTTCGGGTTCCACAAAATAGTGGGAAATTCTTGAGTAGCTGCAGAATTGGCGCCTCCTCCAGAAGGGTTCAGTTCCATGAGTATGTAAGTAAGATATGTCATTTTTGCACCATTTTTCTGTGTAGTATTTTATCCATTTTATTAAAAATACAATCATGGAGCTCGTTCTGAATTCAGATGTCACTTGGTTTGCCTTTTCAGCTCCTCTGTATTGCCCGTGGACTGGTCGCTTCTTTTGAAACAGAAAATGACAAGTGAATGAGTAGAAACCTTAACGCAGAATGTCTCTTTGGAACGTTGCGTAATTTAATTTCCTCTACTAAATATCATGTTACAGTACTTGGCATTCTCTCTCGTATCGGGTACCCCGGCTTCAGTACCGGCCGGGAGACAGGATACTTAACTAAAATTGTTCGTGGTATTATTCAGTCCCTTCGCAGAAAATTGTAAGAGACCAGGATTCATTATAATAGACCAATATTACTTATATCGTCATCCTTAAAGTAGTTTATAATCATACCGAAATTTAATTTTTGTAAAGTGAAGTTACCTTATAAAAAATCAGAAATAACTGACATTCGATATCAACAAGAATTAAAGCAGGGTTCCATGTGTCTCAGTGTCCTTGATTTTCGATCATTTGAGGTACAAATTTATTATTAAAGTGTAGGTAATAGCATAACATATTGTCGCGTGTCCGGGGTTCCGTGACAGATAATTGTGGATTCTGGATTAGACGAAGATGTTTATTGAATAACTCGTTTACAATCACAACTACAACCACACCGAATTAGCGTCTTCCAGACGATACGACCTGAGTAGCCCATCGTTTCTGATCTGACCACTGATACGGTCTTTTCTGATCTCATTTCCGGTCTGGTCTTCTCATCTCCTCTCCGGCCACCCTCTGATCTCTGCTCTCACTTCTCTGTCTATTCACGAATGCACTCTGTTTTATATCTGCTTGGCAGTGTTTCGCAAACTTTTCTACTCACGGCACACCAAAATATTATTCCCCTCAAAAACGCATGATATCAGACAAATATAAATAAGTAACGTGATCAACTTATTATTCTAGTATTACTATTTTATTATCATTAAACAGAAATCGACTCGTGCATTTATTAACAATTAATGAACTTTAATTCACTGTAGAGTGTAGAAAATACACTTCTATTACTATTAAAGTAAATACAGTAATTCTACTCATACCTTCAATGTGACACTTGCGCCTGCGTAGCCGCACACAGGCGACTGATCCATGGTGGAACCGTTGACAACGCAAGTCTCATTTCTTCATCGATGGATTTGAGCCGCTCCCTTTTTGATGTCTTAATTTCAGTTAACGTCGAGAAGCGAAGTTCACACAAATATATAGTTGAAAATGGCAAT
>NW_019735561.1:0-6605 GCF_002891405.2 Cryptotermes secundus | reverse complement strand
GTAGATGCGAGAAAAATAAAAATAAATCAATAATGAAAACTATTATATAACAACAACTGTGAGTAAATAATTTTCGTTTAATTTCTTAGAATACAACATTACTGTACATAAAAAATCACAGCATGTAATAAGAATAAACAAGCATCATCTTGTTTAATCAGTGCAGTGGCTGAGAATAAAATACAAGCGTATGAGACACGGTAACTGGGATAAAATAAAACGAATAAAATTCGACAATTAATTTCTTACAATAGGTAAAAATTCTCGTCACAACTTTCACCTTGTGACGGCACACCGGTTGCCGAGCGCTGAACTAGGGGACACCGAGTCGAACAGTTAGTCCCTCCGTTGTCATGAAAACTACCCATCCGTTGCTGTGAGAACAAATGTTTACCTCTGTTGCCATGGAAACGACACCTCTGTTGCGCAGGAAACATCTCTCTACGTTGCTTAGGAGACGTCTCTTTAGGAGTCGCTACCTCTGCAATGGGTGTCTTTGTATGCGCTGTCTCGGAAACGTGTTTTAACAGCCCTTGTCTAGCAATGTTCGTCCGCTCAGATATTCTGGCTTTTAGGCAGTACGCCACAATATATTACACAACATAGAGCCAGATGTGCCTTTGCTTGTAATATATTTTATATGGAAAATTGTTTCAGATAAAATTCTACACGGGTTATGTTAATGAGGGGCATATTTAAATTTAAGTGACAGTTCTTTTTACAGTAGCCCTCATTTTATAATAAAAATACAGTTGAACATAAGTTCGAATTTATATATCATGTAATAAAATTCGACTGACTCGAGCCAACATAAAATTCGTCCGACAATTTCTGCATAAAGGCATAATATTACTGAAACGTCTTCTGCAATTTCAGAGATGGAGCATACTGACAGACGGAAGGAAAGACGTCCGCATTGTTTTATATATTAAGACAACTAGTTTAATGTTAGGAATAGTGTTTTTGTATTTTCGGTATGTTTATTTCTTTCCTTTCACTTGTGTCTACTTTGTCATTGGCCGTTTGACTTTTGAGTTAGCATGCAAATAAATAAGAATTGGATTGAATCATTATTACTACATTCTTCAATACAAGTGAGTTTGATTGAAGGGCGCGCGACATATCAAGTGCCTTATGGAAAATGTTTCCAACAGTAATGTACACTAAGTCTGTTAATTAGTTCTGTGTGGAAGAACAGACGCACTTCATTTCACTGGAATATTGTCTTTTGAAATTTCAACAGAAACCGAGCAAGTGTCGTTTTTATATCAGATATTTTAAGTTCGTCATATTTTCATTTTATTTTATATATTTTGTGCTGATAAGGAGATTAGTTTGAATGGCTATGATGAAAGACATAATTCAATATCTTTGTTAAATTTTTGTGTCACATCGACGTGAATACGCGCCCAACAAATTTTCTTGTTACGTTATACAGTGGTTTCTACAGTTGCTGATATTGTTGTTTTACTATTCAGTACGTTAGAATTCACAGCGTAAGTAGCGAGTGTTCTTATTCAGCCTGCTCATTGATGCTTACCATATTGCAGTAAGCAAAATTTAGTCCGTTAGAACTAAATCAAAATTGCCTGCTGTTTTATGCACACTGGAATCCTTGTCCGTTGTGATCTTTTCAGCTGTGAACTACAGATGCTCTGAACATTTACTCAGCCGTAAAGTCACAGTGGCTTATGGTGATATTATGGATCGCCTGCGTTATTATTATTTTCACAGTCTGTGTAACTTTTATTCCTTTGTTACTTTAATAGCCTCGTTTGTTTTGATTAATGAGCACCAGAGCTGCGTTGCTATCGATTCTCCTCATTCGTATGTGTTTCGCAGCTTTCAAACAGCTTCGGAACCAAATATTTATCGAAAATTCTTTATGATATTCTGCTTGTTATGTTATTTACGATATTTGACGCTTTTGTTGGAATACATTTATTTCTATGGATACGAGCTTCCAGGTGTGTGGTCTTTTTCGAAAAATTTTGTAGTTCTGATGATTCAAAGCGAATTCACGAAGGCCTGTCATTGAACTCTATCCTGAGCCACCTGAATCATGTCAATACCCACACATTCAAAATTCCTAATGTGTATTTTAATATTATCTTACTATCTATGTTCATATTTCCCGAGTGATGTCTTCCTTCGAGGGTATTCTACAAAAGTTCTAATTTCTCATAAGCGTGCCAAATGTCCTTCATGTGTGATACATTTTAGTCCAGTCCTCTAGTAACTCTTTTTTTTTATTGCTAGTGGGGTGGGAGTAAGTCCCTCGTACTGCGGCCACTTCTGGTCTATTGTACCAGCCCCAGATGATAGGTGAGGGTGATTGTGGAGCAATTGGTGGAATGAAGATTGGCAGGGGAAACCGAAGTACTCGGAGACAACCTGCCCCAGCGCCCCTTTGTCCACCACAAATCCCACTTGACGAGACCTGGGATCGAACCCGGGCCGCCGCCGCGGTGGGAAGCCAGCGACAAACCGTTTCAGCTATGGCGCGGCCTCTAGTAACCCTTGATGAAGAGCAGAAATGATTAAATTTCTCATTGATCTAATTCTCTTAACTCTTCTGTTACTCTCTCCTTAGGTTCAGATATTCTCCCTTCACTTTGTGAAGCAGACCTGTATCAACTGTATGATTGCTTCGCCAGGTTTTGCAAATATTGATATGCGAATACAAAATACGTTTTGTGATTTGCAGTTCTCGCATCTGCGGCAATGAAGAGTTCTGTCGTCTGGCATATAACAACACATAGTCCGCTGAAGGCCAACTGACGTTTCGGAGGAACATGTTGCTTACACCTTCAAGGTAGAAGAATAAGCTATACAAGAATCCAGAATTAAGCAGTTAGCAAGTAAAGCAGACATTTTCCTGCAAATTGCCGACTGGCCTTCAATGGATCACACAGCAATATATCCCAAGAGATAGAACTCTTCATAAAATAGTCTAGTTCTAAGTGACTAGACACGGGTTCGGTTTGGTAATCGGATATATTGGGCTCTTGAAACTCGTAACTACAATTAATTAAAGTCCTTTCACTAATTCGTCCACTTTTCAGTTCTCTGCTCCACCCACTAAATCTTCTCCGCCTGCTGTGTCTTCATCAGACGTTGCTTGGTAACGGCTCTCAACGCCGTAGATCCCTCAGTTTCCGTGTTCTTGCTCTTAATGTCTGGCGACTGTCACATAGCTTCTCAGTATATAGGCACTGATGAGTCTTCAGATTACGCCGATAACTGAATGATTTCTTATACGTGCCGCAGGAACGTGGCCGAAACCCTTCGCCATTTTTTGCCTCTTCGCTGCGTCTGTTCACCACTGGCTAGTATCGACTGCCTGCAGAATCACTCACAATCTTAACTGTTAACCATTCACTGCAGCTGACTGGCTGATTCTTAATGCCGAGTTTCAAGGAATATATGAACTTCTATTACTGCCTTACGGTTCTCAGAACCGCCAGCCTGCTAACGGCCTCTCTGTTAAACTACTGCTGGTTTTCGCCAGAACAATCATCTTAATTCTCCGTTTCGGTCCCCGATATAAAATTTCGGGGCCGACCGCATAGAAAACATCGCCTCCGAGAACTCTTCTATTATTGCTTGTTTCTTCTCCAACAATTTCTCTATTATTGCGTTATTCTCTATTGCCGCATAAAGGTTTATAACCCCTTGTGCTTAGCAATGGGCGGCTGCTTATATTGCTATAGCCTAGTAATGGATGTTTCTTCTCATTCCACAATTTTGGATTTCGGTCATCATGTCACAATAAATTTGTTGAGTGTGAAATGCAAAGACGAAATTAAGATATCGTTTTAAAAATTAAATCGAAGGGGCTGCTTCTTGGTTTAAGGGGGAAAGGTCTCGGGGTAGGCTTTCTCCAATGACGTAGATAATTGTGTGCTTTTCTCATCGCCGTAATCCATTTCATTTTGGGATTGTGCTATTCCCACTTGAGAGAAAAAGGGATTAAGAATCCCAGGGTTGAGTAATCTTGCGGTTTCTCCTTACAATCCACTCATAGCCCTGCAGCCATTCCTCCTCCTGCTGTATGTTCATGGGTTACATACATAAGTAACATTGTGAAGGGGAGTTTACAGCAGAAAATAAAATTTGTAATAGAACTGGAGGGGAAGAAGGACCACAGTGAAATTTGATTTAACAAACAGAAGAAAATTAGTAGCTATTAGTTGGAATAAGAGCCTATGAAGTTTTTATGAAAGTAGTGAATTAAATATCTACAATGAAATAGTTGTGCAACAAATACATCTATAGTTTTATAGATGAATATTTAAAAAAAAATAACGTAATTAATCAAATATGACAATAAGCGGCAATGTGAACAGTGTAAGAAGAGCAGTGGTAATATAAGATGACTAAGGTTGCCTGCGGGTTATAAAGGGGAAACTTTTATATTAAATAAATTGTCATACTTTCGTGAAATAATATTTCATGTACATATTTCGAGTTATTATATTTGACTATTAAATTGTTTAGACTTATACTCGTATATTAAGTGGAGCACGCTGTAGCATAGTTTGTTGAAGCACTATGCTGCAAGCCGAAAGGTCGCGGGTTCGAATTCAGATGAGGTGCATTTTTTTTTTAAATTTACCTAATCCTTCCAGCCGCACTATGGCCTTGGGGTAGACTCAGCCTCTAACAGAAAATAGTACCAGGAATATTCTTGGGAGTAAAGGGCGGTCGGCGCTTAAGTCTGACAACCGTACCATCGTCTGTGAACCGATTGCCTAGAGAAAGTGTAGGAGCCTCGACGCCTCACAATCCTATGGGCCTTCACGGCCTGTTAAGGAAATAGCTTGAACTTTACCTTTTATACATTAAGTTTGTATTTATTAATTAAAGACTGAGTAACCCAGAACTTGATTACAATTAAAACTAGTTGGATAACTAACGATTAATTTTTTTCTAAACCTAATATACTACGTAAATTAAAACTAAGTCACTTCCACTGAATTACTTAGTACTTTAATATTCAACTGGTTCGAATGGTTTCATCCGTTTGAGTCGTCTAATGATATTGTTCACCTTGAGAAGTCTGGACGCTTCAATGTTGACATGGTTTTGGAGTCTCTTTTCATGAGAGATGGCGGACTTAGCGATGATATGTGTAACCGTCTCGATCCCAAGGTCACGATGGTCACAGTTACGAACGTACCATGGTGCGCTTTGTTCTGATAGCGTTGAATCACTTGAATATTGGATTCACTGGCGCAGCCCCAGAGCTGGATACCGTAACTCCAAACTGGACGTAGAATTTGTTTGTATAATGTAAGTTTATTGTGGATTGATAGCTCAGAATTGCGTCCAAGCAACCAATACATTTTTCTGAACTTATTGTTGAGCTCATCACGTTTTTTCTTGATATGCTCTTTCCACCGTAACTTGGAGTCAAGAATTATTCCAAAATATTTCGCTGTGTTGGCGTATGGAACTTGAGTGCCATGGATGAAGATTGATTGTTGTTCAATCCCCTTATTTGTTAAGTCAATATGTACTGTTTTGGATTCGTTGAGTTTAATTCGCCATTTCTTTGTCCAGAGGGCGACTTTGTTTACAGCTAATTGTAGATTTCTAGTTGAGCTTTCAATAGTCTCTCCTACTGCCATGACTGCTGTATCATCTGCAGACGTGGCTATAGTACTGTTCGATGTAGTTGGCACAGCATTAATATAAAGTAGATATGAGACTGGCCCCAATACACTTCCCTGTGGGACACCAGCCTTGATTATCTTCAGTCCTGAATACGAGTCTTCGTGTTTGAGGCGGAAATGCCGATTGGTTAAATAAGATTTTAGGAGTTGATATAAATGATCGGGTAGAATTGATCTCAATTCGTGAAGTAGGCCTTACTGCCATACTCTATCAAAAATTGTTCAATGTCAAGAAAGAGAGCAGAGCATACTCCTTTGTTTTCAAGCCTTTTTTCAATGACGTCAGTGATACGATGCACCTGGTCAATTGTCAAATGATTTTTTCTAAAGCCAAACTGATGCGCTGGCACTAGGTGTTTCTCTTCAATGATGGGTTTAAGACCTGTAAGCATCAGTTTCTCAACTACTCGTAGCTTAGACTTAATCGGCAGTAATGAAATTGGTCGCTATGATTCCACTTCACTTAGATTCTTACCAGGTTTCAGGATCATGATTACGTCAGCAGTTTTCCAAGCATTTTGGACATGATTTAGTCAGCATTGATTAATGTAGTCAATCTGACCAAGGCTTTTCTTTTAATGTTCTTGAGAATTTCACCTGTCATAAGATCAAATCCAAGTGTTTTTTTCGGGTTCAGATTAGTTCTTATTTCTTCTGCGACTTCTTTAGGAGTAACCAGTGGAATCTAGTCCAGATACTCATTCGAGTTGAGAACTGGTAATGTATCCGGTCCAGGATTTGAATGGGATCTTTTTTCAAGATGTTGTGCAAATATATTTGCTTTCTCAAAATTATTACGTGCCCATCTTCCATCCGTTTTTATGGGTGGTACTTGAGCTATTGGTCTTTTTAATTATTTTGTAGCTTTCCAAGGTGAGTACTCAGTTGCTGCCGTTCTTTCTCTCCGTTGTTCACGTCGGTAACTAC
>NW_019735560.1:32089-37271 GCF_002891405.2 Cryptotermes secundus | reverse complement strand
ACAGACCGTGGAGGTCCATAGGGTTGTGAGACATTAAGGCTCCCAAATTTTCTAGACAATCGGCTCATCGATGGCAGTGAGGTTGTCAGCCTTACGCACCGGCCGCACTTTACCCCCCACGAAAATTCCTGGTACTCATTTCTGTTAAGAGGCTGAGTTGACTCCAGGGCCATAGTGCAGCCGGAAGGATTAGGTCAACTGAAAAAAATTAATGACCTAGTTGGGACTTGAACCCATGACCTTCCAACTTGTAGCATAGTGCCTCAACCAACTATCCTACTGCTACTAATATTAAGCAGTAATGATTGGTGTGTTTCTACTAAAACCCCTAATAAAACTGCAGTATATGATTAAATATGGTACACCATTTATGTAATACTTAAAATATAAACGCACAATTAAAACCAATACTAAAGTGTCAATATCTCTCAATTTGAATAGGCCTATGCTGTACATAAAGAATCTGCTAATGACTCACCAATCTCAACTTCATTCCAAGCTCCACGTTTGCCTTCTTCTTCCTGATGTTTCTTCTCTTCAGTCATTTCCCTCTCAAAGTCCTGTAACATAAATGTTGTATGAGATTAGCAGAACACAAATGTGCAGTCCAAAAATTACCAATTCAAAATTACCTTGAGACAGACTGAAATCTGGACTGCTTACCCACCAACCACTGTATAAAAAATTACTGCACTGTAAAGTGCTGACTATACTGTGTAGGATTTCAGCTTCTGACAGCAGTGGCTTTGAAGGCTTCTGTCATCTGGGATATAATGCCATGTGGTCTGTCTTCCCTCGGAAATTCGGATGATACCCCAGAAGAAAGAATTCTTCTGACTATACTGATCATCTTGAAACTTCTTTGCCAAAATATCTTTTTAATGTCACAGTATGCTTTAAAGTTACAGATCTATTAGAAACATACTCTCATTCTGCCAAGCGATGTACACCTGCCAAACTAATTCTGAGTTTGCAGTGAGAATACTGTGACAATTAACATTCAATTCACTTTGCAATGAATAAAATTACAAGAACTACTGGTTTTTCATTTAGTCATGATCTGAGCTATTTATTCATCCCTATTTCAATTTCATATATAATTCCTAGTAGCATCTTTTCTACCCTTGTATCATGCACATGGCACAGGGAGAAAAAAGAAATAAAAGATGGGGGAAAAGAAGACTGGATTTGAGATTCTTGTAGAGGAGATTACAAAAGGCACCATCTTCTGGGAAGTAACATCCTGTAAGTCCACTGACATTCCTTCAAAATGCGTATGGACCTTATCACTACACGGCATTTTATTCCAGATGGTACCACTTGTCAGGAAGAAGAAGAAAAAGAAAGGTTCTACCATCTTAACTATCACATTCTTATTGTATAACGAGTGCTTTCATTTCTAGGATTTCTGTTGGATGTTTTCAGTTCAGTAATTTATATATCCATTAGCATGGAATTCAACTATAATTAAAATATATTCTAATTCTGTTGCAGCTGCAGTAAATAACTGTAGATGGGCAATGGACTGCATCTAGTCTTCACACATGCTAAATCAAAGTGCCTTGCCAAGTGTACACCTATCTGCGGATGGTTATATTGCACTCACAAGTAGTTCCTGAGCATCCTCATCCCTGTTGCCAGCCAGACCATAAATGGGGATGTCATCCAACGTACGGCAGAATTCTGCTGTAGCATTCAGCACAATGGAACCACCTTCCGTGTTTCCTTCCGTGTTTCTCCCCAGTACTGACTCTGCCACCTACAAACATCACAAATCATAAACAGTTAAACTATGTAGCTATGCAGCACTCTGTTTTGAAGTATCCATAAATGCAAAGTTGTCCCTAGGCTTAATTAGTTATGCTCTAGATGGAGGCAAGTGGCCAGCTCCATGCCACTCCCACACTCGGGGAAACAGCCCCTGGTGCCTATTTGACAGGAGGCCATAACAGGTCTCAATAACCAAGCACAAGAAAGGATGATAGTATAGTAACAGGCCATGGAGGCCCATAGGGGTGCGAGACATTGATACTCCCATACTTTCTCGACAATAAGCTCACAGGTGACAGTGAGGATGTCAGCCTTACATACCAGCCACCCTTTACCCCCCCCAAGAATATTCCTGGTACTCATTTCTGTTAGAGGCTGAGTTGACCCCAGCGTCATAGTGTGACTGGAAAGATTCAGTCAATCTAAAAATCCAATTACCTCACTGGGAATCGAACCCATGAACTTTCAGTTTGTAGCACAGTATGAAAGGATGATGATATTACTTAAATGTCAAGATATGACTGGCTTGAGGCCCACCACAACTGTGAGACAAACAATTTAATAGCCCTCAGGTTAAATTACAATATAGTTTCTCTAGGGTACAATGGTTTTGTACAGTAACCAGGGAGGAAACATCATAACGAACTTTACTACAAAGTTCTGTGCAACATTTTATAACTGGAACATATGGAGACACTGTGTAGGAACTAAACATGGCAAAGGATTCTGTAGCTAGGGACAATTTCATCACCTCCCACCACCTATCCATAGGGCTGTTCCTCTCTTGTCTTGGGAAGAAAAAGCAGAGTGGCAGGCAAGGGGAAAATGGCCTTGACTGAACAAGAGAAATGATCCCTAGTACAGCCAAACATTAGTGAGAACAATTAAAAAGGAAATCTGCCGATGTGATGTACCTTTTCTACACTGTTCTTTGATTCTGTAACAGCCTCCTGCAGCTTCAGTCTCCGTGCTTTCTTGAGGGCTATCTGAAGCTCCAGTTTGCTGTCACTGGGCTCAATCTTGATGTTGGACAGTATCTCTTCTGATGCTGAAAGTTGTCTCCGATTATTAATAACATTCAAAACTGCTCCTGCACCACAATTCCTTTCATGATTTCACAACACACTTCGTAGCGGAAACTATATAGTATCAAATGGCTGATGATTAATAAATAATGTATTCAAAAGTCTTGGTGCTTGTCACCTGATTGGGGATACTAAGTTCAATCAACATTTGCCTGGTGGTACTGGGAAAAACCCACGAAAAACCCTAAGTCAGGTTAACCAGATGTTCCAGAGGGGATTCATGAACACAAGAACGCAGTTTCCTTAACCGCCCCCCCCCCCTTTTTTTTTATTTTGAGTTCGAACTGTGGAAGTAACATGAGTCTGTACTTACGATACGATTGGGCGTGTTTATCTCTTCTTATAGCAGTTCAATAATTTTTCGTGCTGATCCTAGTTCTATTTTAAATTTATGACAACAAGCACTCGTTACCTCACTTGTTTTACTATCATTGAAAACTTGAGTGTCATCAACCTTAACCACTGAACGAACTGCCATTTTGGATATCAATAAGATCAATAAGAATGATGATCGATCTCTCGGGAACTCGGGAATTTCTTATGCAGCTCCTAATAATTTTGCAGAAACACCAAAATTATTCAACTTATAAATAAAATAATTTATACTCAACATCACACAGCTCTCGTATGCAGAGCGCCATTAAACTACAAGAACAAAAACAAAATTAATTTTGAGCTTTGATCAAAGATAATGTAATATTTGTACATTTTAAACTGGATTGATAGCTCAGTCGGTATAGCGACAGGCTGCATGCTGTACGACTGAGGGCGATCCATGCATTAACTGTCTGTAGGGCGCCTGGAGGCTCTTGAACTTCTTGAATCTTATGATCAGACTGTATTTGTCTGCCTACGTGCCATTCATTCTACATAGTCCAACTTATGAGAACGTCGTAAACAACCCACAAGAAGATTACCGAAACTGATTTGGGGACACGGGACGTTTTGCTACACCTGTACTACTGTATGTCGCAGTAACATTGAAGGTTTGACGGCGATGGAGATTTAGATTCTAGTTTCCTGGGTCTACTAGGTCCTACCAACATTTCTGATGATCCGGCCTCCTCGATCTTCACGTTGAAAGTCCACATGGAGGCAGCAGATCGTGTCCGAAGGTCGTAACCTCTTACTGGACTACGGGTTGTCATGACCCAAAAAGCCTCAGTCTGAGTCATAGTTTGTTGTTGTATTTGAAGTTCTCGTAGCAGTGGTATGTAACGCTGTGTAATCTAGTAGAAGTTCACTGACTTTTCGTGCAAATTTAATACTTCCATCTTCAGGGTTGAAGAGTAAGCCGAACGACAAGTAAGACTTTACTTGCCGCTTTATTTGTACTGTCTACTTACGTATTTGGCTTACCCTTCGACCCAGAATACGGACGCATTATGATCCTCCGAAACGTCGGTGATCTTGTACTGGGTTACACAGCGTTATATACTGTTGGTTTTGTTACGTTATGTTCGATTAGCTCAGCTCAAAGGGTCCCTTTTGCCAAAGTTTCAAGTACAACCTTCTGCTCGAGTACTAAGAGACAGAAAGTAGGCGCAGCGCGAGCTAAGCTACCGACGCCGGCACTACTACCAAGAATGATTTTGGTCACTATTACAGATGGCAGTGAAATCGGAGAATTCTTGTAAAGTCTACGCTCCCAATCTCCGAATCAATCCACGGTAATCAATTTGCGAGGTGGCGCCTGTGGGATTTAAGGGCGGGAGTTTTCAATACTTTAAATTAAAAAAAAGAAGCAAACTAAAAGGTGCGAAATTCTGTGACATCTAGAGAAGCAGTATTACGTTGACAAAACGTATGAAAATAAAATTTTGCAAGCAAGTGAGAATGAGTGTATTAATAGTATGTGTGTGTTAGTCCTTACGAATTTATAAGAACAATTTTAGTGATTTTCCTGATGGAAAGAAATTAAGTTGTTGATATACAGAACGAAGTGTTCAGTCCTCACCATTAATATGTCGTTAAGGTAGGTTTATATACTGCGTGTTTACCATTTGTCGTCTTAACGGACGTACCACGAGCGTACACACGCTATTTTAGCAAATGAACAAATTGCTGTGCGTTTCAGCTGTAGTGGTATAGGATCATATCGTCTTTGGGAGAAAATATTCTCTACGTATGCATACTGATTGGGTAATGCACATCCAAGAAAGGAATTTTTATTTAAGGTAGTGGAGCAGAGAGTCAGCTTGAACCACGCAATCTGTGTTCATCCTTTTCCTGACAAAAATTTAGGAAATACATTGTAATATGGGGGCACGCTGTAGCGTAGTTGGTTGAGGTACTATGCTACAAGCCGGAAGGTCGCGGGTTCAAGT